>NC_049208.1:54686662-54869162 GCF_013347855.1 Anguilla anguilla | reverse complement strand
GCAGCACGGGCCAGACCGTAAACCCAACCGAATTAGGGAACTCGCGCACGCCCGCACGCACACGCACACACACACACACACACACACGCATACACACACACACACACACACTGCACTCTAATTCCCTAATTAGTCTGTGTGACCTTTGACCCCCCCACACCCTTCATTCTCTCTAAAAGTCAGGATTGCAGAAAAGTTCAGTCTATGAACCTCCATATCATATTTCTCTCACTCCCTCTCTCCGTCTCTCTTTCCACTGTTCCCATCTCTCTGCTCTCTCCCCTCCCCCTCTCCCCCATCCCTCTCAGTCTCCCCCATCCCTCCCTCCCTCCCTCCCGCACCCCCTCCCCCCAGTCTCCCTCCCTCTCTCTCCCCCCATCCCTCCCTCTCTCCCTCTCTCCTGTTTCAGACGCTTGTGCTTATAAATCACAGCTGGGCTGCAGTGGGCTAGAAAATAAAAAGCATAAAAGTGCCAGAGTGAGCTACGGCCGAGCGGGAGGAGGACTGCTTTATGATTGGGCCAAATTCCAGCCAGGCTGGCGCACGGGCGCATGCCCCCCCCCCCCCCCCGCTCGTCCTGCACACCCCCCCACCCCCCCAGCCAGTCTGATGCACGGGCCCCATCCGCGACGCCCCCCCCCCCCACTCGTCCCGCACCCATCCCCCCCCCCAGCCAGCCCCATCCACTGACCTCCCGCTCGCCCCCCCACCTTCCTCCCCCCAGCCAGGCTGGCACAGGGGGCCCATCCAGGACACCCCCCCCCACCCCCCCAAACTCCGTCTGTCGCCCGTGCGTGCTCAGCCGATTAGATCATAGACAAAGGAGGTTTACTACTGAACACCAGCAAGCTTACGCACGTGCACCTCAACGTTTCCTAACACAGACCTGCACACCACTGTTTACGTCGCTGAGTGAGGTTTGGGGGAACAGTGCCAAATTATTAATCCTCTATACGTGCTACCCAAAAATTAGAAACCCCACAAAAGTTTGTAGGAATTTGTGGCTTTTGTGTTCTTACAATGTGGTTCCATCTCCTAAATTCCCTACTACTTTTACAACTTGAACTTGCCCTCGTCTTTCATTCGGGTGATAAGGTTTAGGTTCCCTAAAAGCGATTCTCTCTCTCGCGTTATTTGAAAACGGTTGGAATGTCTCTGCTGGTGGATTTGGCGGTTGGATTATTTGCCATTAACAGAAACTAATTTCCCTTTTAAGACCACCCAGCTAGCGCCACGATGACTGTAGAGAGGACGCGATGGTGGACTCTAACGCTCCGCCAGGATAACTCTTCTGCCAGCGACATCGGTAATGACCACCCAGCCTCCATTAACGCTGGATTCGCATTTAAAACAAGACCGTTAAACGCGCCACGCGCGCTGAAAAGGTTACCCTTCCCGGCCGTCTATTTCGAGCTCCTCGCGCCTGGTTTACAGAGGCAGATAACGATTGACGCGTGCCAGAACTTCCGCGACGTGTGCAAACGAACGAGGCGATAAGAGGCCGGAGAATCCTCTCGGAAGACAATGAAGCGTGCGCGCGACTGCTCGCTCAGCTAACCGTTAATTACGGCGAATACCGCTCTCCCAGCGCACTGAATGCAGCCAGTGCGCCCGGAAAGGTTAATCAGGGAATACAGAATGACAAGGAACATAAATTACCTGCTACAATTAGTGAATTAAAAAAATAATATATTAATTTTATAATCTATGTAAATGTGATTTTCCAAAAGGGTTTTCAATGACGCCATGGCTCGTACTTATATTCCAGCTGACTGAAGCGTTCCTTATCGTCCCGCATACTGCAGGTGCCTGGTCCACCGGCAGAGGCGCTGTTACGCAGATGTGAACGTCCCCCCTCACTGAATAGCCACGGTGACAAACGGATTACAGGAAACACAATTATAAAGTCAAGAATGAATAATTAAAGCAGGTAAATAATGAAATGCACTGGATGCTATGGCACAATTTGAAATGACTGATATAAAGAGTGTTATGAGGAAATAAACTATTAATGGATTCAAAATCAATAATTTATAGATTGGTATTCTTATGCATCATTTAGTAAAATTGTCTGCCTGACATTCTCACTTCAGCGATGTGGCGTCATTTTAAGTTGAACCTGAAAACGGACGTTTATTTATTTTGTGAGAGACCTTGAACTAAATCTGAGTCTATTTTGTACACTTTTAGACCTGGTCTGTCTTTAATCCCCACGGGTGCACACAGAGTCGCGTTTGGACCCGATTTTGAGCGCCGGTTTGGAAGTTGGGCCTGCCGCTTGTTGCCGTGCCAACGGAGAGGAGTCGTTGCGAGTGATGCATATATCCCCGGGCCTCTTCGGCTCTGAAATAAATAACTGACACTAAGAGACTTCTGAGGTAAGTGCTGCTCTAAGTATCATTTAGACTCCAGAGTGTGATTTTGTATCGATTCTGAGCACAGTAACAGGGATAGATGCTACAGGTGATTCTGTGCACAGTAACAGGGATAGATGCCACAGGTGATTCTGTGCACAGTAACAGGGATAGATGCCTCAGGTGATTCTGTGCACAGTAACAGGGATAAATACTACAGGTGATTCTGTGCACAGTGACAGGGTTAGATACTACAGGTGATTCTGTTCACAGTAAGTGATAGATACTACAGGCGATTCTGTGCACAGTAACAGGGATAGATACTACAGGTTATTGTGTGCACAATGACAGGGATAGATACTACAGGTGATTCTGTGCACAGTAACAGGGATAGATACTACAGGTGATTCTGTGTACAGTAACAGGGATAGATACTACAGGTGATTCTGTGCACAGTAACAGGGATTTCTCAGAAGATAACCTGAGAAAGGGAATTACCCAAAGAAGGATGTTACTTATGAAATATTACCTGTGAAAGGATGTTACCTGTGAAAGGAGATTACCCTTTCACAGATAGTGTGCTGCACACTGAACGTGACTGCAGGTAGTGTACATATAAAACGCTGAATTTCACTCTTCAGCAATAATAAAGGAGAGAGGGGAGAGGTGAGACAAAAGAAGAGAAAGAGGGGGCATGTAGAGGGAGGTAGAGGAGAGAGAGAAAGGGAGCTGGAGAAGAGAGAGAGAGAGAGAGAGAGAGAGGGACGGGTGGAGTTCCCAGTGATGGCGGTAACAGAGGGGTCTAGGGGGATGAAATGAGCAGAGTCACTCAGTGATGGTGTGCATGTGGCTGAGAGTGATTAAGGCGATTCATTACCCCGGCAATTAAGCGTGTTTTAATTTATGGAGCTGCAAGCCCAAAGAGAAGAGCTTTATACAGTCCTGAATGTCACACAGAGGACACGGGAGAGAAAGAGAAGGGAAGAGCCTCACACACACGCTCATACGCACATACACACACACACACACACTACACACTCACTCACACACACACCTGCACACGCTCATATGCACACACACACTACACACTCACTTACACACACACCTGCACACGCTCATACACACACACACTACACACTCACTTACACACACACCTGCACACGCTCATACACACACACACACTCACACACACACACACACACACACGCTCATATGCACATATACACACACACTACACACTACACACTCACTTACACACACACACACCTGCACACGCTCATATGCACACACACACTACACACTCACTTACACACACACACCTGCACACGCCCATACACACACACTCACTTACACACACTCATATGCACACACACACGTACACACACACACACACACACTCTCACCTACACATACACACACACAGAAAACACACACACATACACACTCGCATACACACACACACCTGCACACACTCATATGCACACACATGAACACACACGCAGAAAATACACGCATACACCTACAGACACATGCACACACTACACACATGCACACACACACACACACACACACAGGAAAATGTCACACATCACTCTGTGATGTCCTGAGTGGGTGAGAGGGGTACAGTACCTGCCTGTTAGTCAGGGTTGCCATGGCAACAAAGGGTGGGACAGATGCGCCCCCCCTCCCCCGCCCAAAGAGCCCCACAGAATCCTAATGACACCATTCGAAACAGCAGAAACGGGCCCTTCCTGTATGTCATTTTCTCGCTGCTGTTTCCTGTAATGCTCTTAGGTGCCATCTCCCCCTAGTCTGCAGGCCACCTGTTCAGCTCACCTGTTCTCCGGACTTCCCTTCGCCTCCTCATGTGGCTCCAGTTCATCCGGAACATTCTGTGGACAGCGGTGTCCTGTGAGACGTGTGAGTCTTGAGAACATTTTCACACGCTCTGTGCAAACATATATGCCTCCCTGTCAACATTATTAAATCAAATCAAAATTTATTTGTATTGCGAATTTCACAAACAATTGTCACAATATGCTTCACAGACAAATCTCAGTCACACACTCAACACACAAACAGATTATTACAAATGAGACAAAGCACCAGCTGGTTTATAATTTCATTTTTATTACTGCTACCCTGAAATTGTGTCATGCAAGAGGAGGTTTCTTTGTGTTCTGTAGTCAGAAATGTGACTTTTCAAAAGCGCGTGAAGCATGAAAACCAGGAACACCGAAAAAAACATTAAGCTGTACATATTCAAATACATTACGCGTGATAAATGTCTTTACAAAATACAGCCTACGGTACATGTCTGTATGTCTTGTATGAGCGTGTTCGCGTGTCTGTGCGCGCGTGTATGTGTGTGCGTGTCTGTGCGCGCGTGTACGTCTGTTCTTTGGCTACAGTTCACTTATTGCGGGAGCCACGAAGACCGGTCACACACACAAAATGAAACCACGGTCTGAATTTTCCCTGTGTCTCAAAGTGTAGACTTATTCCGATATAATGCCGATATAAACGTCGCTTGTCAGGATGACGCAGGGCTTGGTAAAGACGAAGTGAAAACTGATTGAATGCGTAACATGGCGCCATGAAGCCAACAATTTATTTTCTGCGTTATATGTTCCAGTCCATTTGAAAACATTCTCGCCGTATAATGTAGCAATCTCCCAGAGTATACACTCGACTCCCGGGCGGCGAGAGAGTGGATTCTGCGCTAATGAAAAGGCACAGCATATTTATCTACAAATTTATGTTTTTAATTAACCTTGTTTTCCCTTTTTTGGATGAGAAAGCACAGGCTACACATTTGCGAATATCTGCACTGTGAACGCCGCCCGTCCCTAGGAAATATCACCCCATTAAAATCGGGTCTTTCGCGAATGAAATAAATGATCTGACCCACATTAGGCTACGGGTGATCTTTTTCAAAAACGTACATCCGCGTGCTTAGCACATAGCGACACACAGCCTGTTCGTGTGAGTGTGTGTGTGTGTGTTGCTGCTCACGTTTGCTATAACGGAGCCTGCACGTTCCGCAGTTTGATGTAAATGATAAAACTAAATTAGCATAGAAAACGAATCCCACTGGAGGCCACTGCGTGTTCACACCCTCAAAAATTCCCTGACACACAAATACCTGCGCGAGAGCGATGCGCGGAGGCCCCCCTCCCTCCAAGCTCAAGTCAACGTCTTTATTTTATCCAATAAACGGGCCTTACTGGCGCCGTTTCAGTGAATTCGCGCCCAGCCGCCGGGTCCAGATGGCGCCCCAGTCGTTTGCATTAACTTGTTTTGTTTAATTACAACAATCAACTCTCTATTTCTCATATTAATCATAACAAAGTCATTTCATTACTTATACACTGCGGGGCCGGTTCGTTATTAGCAGCGTTTTTTTCTCTTTCTCTCTCTTCAGTTTGCAAACAATTAAACTTTATTTGAACCGTAAAGGTTTGGCCGCTGAAACATTAGGAGTAGATTTAGCGACGGAGTCGTGGGTGCAGAAGAATAACAAGGTGGACGGCTGCTCGTTACATCGTTTATTCCGTTATAATCATCGCCGCCATCGCGCCCCCTGCCAGGCGGACGGCGCGCTCTGGATTGATGCCAGAGCTCGAGCGCAATAAACAAACCCATTAACAACGTCCTGTCCGCGCGGGCCACGGTACGTATTGGCTAATACAGCCAAAGTATCACATCAGTTATTTCAATTTATTGTTTTAATACCGCATAATTATTAAATTAAAAACGTCTAATGCATTTAGCGTTTAGGTCCGCAATTGGATCATAATTTACGTGTGAATTATTATGAACACAACTATACCCCAGCTAATAGAATTATATGGGCTCGCAATTTAATAAATTAGCCAGAGTTTCACAGAGTACATTATTTAAAAATTTAAATGGCTACCATAAAATACTATCAACTATTATTTCCAGTACAGGACATTAGTTTATCACCAAATTCTCGTGCGGCTATTGAATTTATAGTATTTTAATAAAAGACATGTTTAGTAGTTTTTAATTGCTAAATTGTAAAGGCACTCTCCTCTAAACAGCCAATACAACAGATATCTAATCGCGCCCGCAGAATGAAAGATTCTTCAACTTGAATCGCGCGTGTGCACTAGGGGGGTCTCGTGCTCACTCGGGGGTCTCGAGCTCACTTGGGACATTCTCTCCCATTGTCTCTGTTCTGCCCGCGGTGATGTGACCACCGTACTGTAACGTAACTCTAAGCGCGATGTCCGCCAATCAGAGACATATGGACACGCAAGCGCAGTGAGGCCTGCTGGATTTGTGTGAAACTCACGCAACGCCCTTTATTAGTCTACGGTCATATGAGAGAAATTACGTTAATTTGTCATATAAAGGTTATGCGGGTAATTAAGAACATTTCAATTACGTGTTATTTAGTATCCCCGTAATTCATGAATGCAATGCCATAGACAGATTCTCTTGATACAGCCACATGAGCCAATCATCAGCGAGTGCGCTTTCACTGCCGTAAAGAAACGACGCCCTCGGTCCAAACAGGCGATAACTCCTCTTTCCCACTTTAAACCGCGTGTGAGCCACGGTACTTGCACAGGGCTTTGCTTCCCTCTAGTGGTTTTCTTTGGTATGTCACCGCTGCGAGCGTGCAGTAACACGAACGCGCTGTAACCATAGGTCGCCTTCCCACAGATCCACGGACCAGATATTCAGCTCTTTCCGTTCTTCGTGCTTCCTGAAGTAAGAGGCTGTCGGTCTAGTCTGAACAGAATCTGAACAAAAGAAATATATTTATTGTAAACGACAGAAATATTCTAATTATAATTTGTATTATTCTTTAAAATATGTGAAATATAACAATATAATTTCTTAATGGAGAATGAAGTGGAATGGACTGAGAACACAGAGCCGTACAGCTAACACCGGCAGCCGCTGCTTTAATTAGCATTTTAACACCTAATAGCGCCTGTAGCCCCTCCCTGAGTGGAGCACAGCAGCCCTTTTACACCAGAGCCCCTGACTCTAACCCCCCCCCCCCATCTATTCCAGGGAGGGAGAGATTTATTTGGAAAAAATCTATAGGTACAGATGTCTTGAAACTTAATGAATTCACCTCAGTTTATTAAAAAAAAAATTATTTACTTTTGATTGAGAATGTGGACAGGATCACACCAACAAATTAAAAAATAATAATAAAATTTAAAATTGAGAACAAGTACTTGTGAATGCAGTCGTATTTAGCATGAACCAGCAACTCCTTTATGAAAAATACAAAGATTTGGTGAGAGATTGTGTTCAGGATCTTTTCTTTACATTATTATGCCGTGTTTTCTCTCTAAGTACCTATGTTACAAATGCCATATGTGCGAACACTACCTTACTGGAATAATAAGACGTTAAAATGATTCCAGAGATTGTTCTAAATTGAGGACATTGTGCAGTTCTGCTCTCTGGCACTAGATGTCAGGCATGAGCCTGAAACAGTGGCCTGGGAAGAGGGTTTATTGCGGCGGGGGGCATTTATTTGACCCCCCCCCCTTCCCCCCCCCACACGGACTGCTCTCAGGGTAAAGAGTTCACAACATCACTGTAGCGCTGCACACACACACACACACACACACACACACACACACACACAGATGTGCACATGCACGTATACACACACGCGCACTCTCTCTCTCACACACACACACACTGCACATACACACACATACACACTCTCTCACACACTCACACACACATACGGAGGCACACACAGGCACACTCACACACACACACATACAGACACATACTCAAGCACACACACGCATGCACACACACACATACACGCACATACATATACACACACACGGACGCACACACACTCTTTCTCTCACACACACATTCACGCACGCACACACACACACTCACATGCACACACTATACACACTCTCACACACATGCACACACACAACCGCACACAAACACACAATCTCACCACACACAACCAGACACACTATAGACACTCTCACACACATGCACACTCACACAACCGCACATACACTATACACACACACACACAGCCAGGCTAAAATAACCCCTCAGCAGGACAGATGTTTGCGGTGTTTGTAGGAAATGGGTGTCACCATACGCTCTCCTATCTTGTGTTATGAGTTTCTTAAATTAATATTCCATGCTTCACATGTATAATGTTGTCATTTTTATGTGTGTAAGCGCTGTGGTGATGTTTTCATTCGTGCGGTCAGCTCAGAATAGCCTCTGGATTGATCGGGCCTGTCTGAGGGGGAAACTGTCCTCGTTTGATCTGAATGGAGACTGTGAGACTGTTCTGCAGTTGCTCTGAGTGGCCAGTAGTGTGCAGCAGAGGACTGACTCAGTGCTAGTCAGGGACTCCGGAAACATCGCTCGTTCTCTTTCTCTTCTTCTACTGTCGTGAAGTACCATATCATATGTGTGTGTGCATGTCTGTGAATGTGTGTGTGTGTGTGTGTGTGTGTGCATGTGTGTGTTTGTGTGTGCGAGTGTGCGTGTGTATTGTACGAGTGCATGTGTGTTTGTTTGTGAATGTGTGTGTGTATGTGAGTGAGAGAGCGTAATCAGCTGAGATGGTGCTCTGTAAATACGAGTTTCTTCTTCTTCTTCTTCTTCTTCTTCTTATTATTATTATTATCGTCCCGGCTGCTGCACAGACTGTTGCTCTGTCTCTGGAGTTTCTTACACGGCCGATAAGGCCCCTGTCCCTCATCATTCCCATCAGCAACCTGTCGGACACTTCCTGTGCAGCGCGGGCTCTTCCTGCTGTCAGCAGCTCACTTCCTGTCCCATGAGGCGGGTGCTGCACAGCAGCTTCCTGTCAGTGACCCAGACTGCACTTCCTGTGACAGCCGGCATCGCCCAGCCCAGATACAGGGGTCCCTCTCACCTTCCCTCCCTCCCTCCCTCCATCTGTATCTCTCTCTTCCGCTCCCTCCATCTCTCTCTCTCCCTCCCTCCATCTGTATCTCTCTTTCTCCCTCTCCCTCCATCTGTATCTCTCTCCCCCTCCCTCCATCTTTATCCTTTGCTATATCTCTCCATCTTTAACCCTCTCTCTCACTCCCTCCATCTTTATCTCTTTCTACCTCCAGATTTATCCCTCTCTCCCTCTCCACCTCCATCTTTATCTCTCTCTCTACCTCCATATTTATCCCTCTCTCCCTCTCCCCCTTCATCTTTATCTCTCTCTCCCTCCACATTTTTCTCTTTCTCTCCTCTTAGCTCTCCATCTCCAGCTTTTTTTAGTTCAGTTTAAATTCAAGATGGAGCTTTACTGGCAGGACATAAGGAGAGAGAGGGGAGAGGTAGAGAGAGAGGGGGAGAGTGAAAGAGAGGGGGAGGGAGAGTGAGAGAGAGGTAGAGGAGGCATACAGAGAGTAAGGGGAGAGAGAGGGAGAGAGAGGTAGAGAACACACAAAATGCAAGTGTGGGCAGAGTCTTTCTCAAATTTAGTTTAAAGCTCTAATGAGATTTATTGACCACACATAGGCAGAGCATGACGTAACAGTAATTCTAAAATCAACTACCTCAGAAATAATCTTACAATTAAGTAATTTTTTTTCTTTGTTTTATCAGCTGGTTTTAGTCTAATTAGTGGTTGGCTGGCAGTGTTGGTCTGGAGTCGGATTAAGTTGATACAGGGCATGTTAATTTCAGAACCAGCTGCCTGAGTTGCTCTCTCCCTGTCCCTCCCTTGTGTGTGTGTGTGTGAGAGTGTTTGTGTGTGTGAGTGAGTATGTATAGTTATGTGTATGTGTGTGTGTATGAATGTGTGTGTGTGAGTGGGAGTGAGTATGTGTGATTGTGTATGTGCGGGCATGTTGGTGCTTCAGTGTGTGTGCATGTGTGTGCGTGTGTGTGTGTGTGTGTGTGTGTGTATCTGATGTATATCGGGCTGGATGTCCACGTTCTTCAGACCCTTCCCGTGGGGGTCCTCCCGCCCTTTAACACGCTGACCCCCCCCCCCCCCCCCGCAGACTCGGGTGTCTGTATCGGCCCGCTCTGCGCCACCGTGCCCGTGTGCAGGACCGTGCAGGACCGTGCCCATGTGCAGGACCGCGCCCGCGTGCAGGACCGCGCCCGTGTGCAGGACCGCGCCCGTGTGCAGGACCGCGCCCGTGTGCAGGACCGCGCCCGTGTGCAGTATTTATAATCTGTCGGCCGCCGCTGGCACTTCGCTGATGACGGCGCTGAAATTTATGCAGCAGAAACGAGAGCTAATTGAGCCGCTACCCGCTAATGCCGCTAACGCCTCGCCTGCGAATGCCCCCCCCCGCCATCCCCCCCACCCCCTCCCTGATAATTACTGCAATCCCCCCCCCCGCCACCCCCTCTCTGATCGTTACTGCACCCCCCCGTCACCCCCTCCCTGATCATTGCTGCACCCCCCCCCCCCCGCTAATGCCACTAACGCCTCGCCTGCGAATGCCCCCCCCGCCACCCCCTCCGTGATCGTTACTGCACCCCCCCCACCACCTCCTCCCTGATCATTACTGCACCCTCCCCCCCCGCTAACGCCTCGCCTGCGAATGCCCCCCCCCCGCCATCCCCCCCACCACCCCCTCCGTGATCGTTACTGCACCCCTCCCCTCCCCCTCCCCGATCATTGCTGCACCCCCCCACCCCCAATACTGTGTGTGGGGGGAGCTGTTACTGATGCACACATTATACTTCAACACACACAAATTATACACATACACACACACAGGTTGTATAATCAGCAAGTGTGTTGTATGCTTTTGAACAGAAAGCGAGAGAGAGAGAGAGAGAGAGAGAGTGTGTGTGTGTGTGCACATTGTGGGAGAATACATCCTTAATTATGACATTAAATGTATTGATTGTATTGATGAACGTTCCTCAGATGAAAGGCATTCTGTATCGACCGTATTCATAACATGGAGGTGAGTGGTGCTGGATGCCTGTAGAGGGGGAGGGTCTTTGGGGTTAAAGGGTTTTGGGGGAGAGGGATTTTGAGGTTAAAGAGTGTCAGGCGAGAGGGTTTTTGCGGTGAAAAGGTTTTGGGGGTTTAGGGGAGAGGATTTTGGGGGTGAAATGGTTTTGGGGGTTAGGGGGACTCTGCTGCTTCTGGGCTGATGGGCTCTGCTGGTTCTGGGCTGTGGACTCTGCTGGTTTTGGGCTGGGGACTCTGGTGGTTCTGGGCTGTGGACTCTGGTGGTTCTGGGCTGTGGACTCTGCTGGTTCTGGGCTGTGGACTCTGCTGGTTCTGGGCTGTGGACTCTGGTGGTTCTGGGCTGTGGACTCTGGTGGTTCTGGGCTGTGGACTCTGCTGGTTCTGGGCTGTGGACTCTGGTGGTTCTGGGTTGTGGACTCTGGTGGTTCTGGGCTGTGGACTCTGGTGGTTCTGGGCTGTGGGCACTGCTGGTTCTGGGCTGTGGACTCTGCTGGTTCTGGGCTGTGGACTCTGGTGGTTCTGGGCTGTGGACTCTGGTGGTTCTGGGCTGTGGGCACTGCTGGTTCTGGGCTGTGGACTCTGCTGGTTCTGGGCTGTGGACTCTGCTGGTTCTGGGCTGTGGACTCTGGTGGTTCTGGGCTGTGGGCACTGCTGGTTCTGGGCTGTGGACTCTGCTGGTTCTGGGCTGTGGACTCTGGTGGTTCTGGGCTGTGGACTCTGGTGGTTCTGGGCTGTGGGCACTGCTGGTTCTGGGCTGTGGACTCTGCTGGTTCTGGGCTGTGGACTCTGCTGGTTCTGGGCTGTGGGCACTGCTGGTTCTGGGCTGTGGACTCTGGTGGTTCTGGGTTGTGGACTCTGCTGGTTCTGGGCTGTGGACTCTGCTGGTTCTGGGCTGTGGACTCTGCTGGTTCTGCTGGTTCTGTGCTGATGGATTTTGCTCCTGTTGGATCTGCGCTGATGTCTTTTCCCCCTGTGATGCATCCATCCCAGAATCCTGCTGGTTTTTCAGGAAGCTCCTTGACCTCAGAGCACATCCAGGATGCTGTCTGCTCTCCACAGAATCACGAACATCAGGATATGAAATAATGTGCAAAACAGACCATCCATGCGGGGGGATTCCCTTCATAACAGATCAGCACACTTTAAAAAGAGAAACATATAGGGTGTAATGAAAATACAGGCAGTAGAAACAGGAAATTGATATTCAAAGAGTAATTAAACAGGAAGTGATGTGCACAGGGTTATGAAACAGGAAGTGATGTAAAGGGTGGTGAAACAGGAAGTGATGTATAGAGAGCATAGAGCGTAGATAGGAACTGGAGAGATGAAGTAATTAGGATAGTCTATCACCAAGAAGAGGTATTTAGTCCAGTGGATTGTGTAAACTTGAGTCACGTAACATTCACCGAGCTGTGGGTATAGCTTCTGGTGATAATGTTTTAATTTTTGGAACGATTATGTGGCAATATGCAAAAAAAGCCTATTAATTCCGTTAGCTGACAGCAGTATAAGGAGTCGGATTGATTTTGAGGTTTACACCAATTTTATTGCATGTTTGCTAACTGTTTAAAACCCACAGATAAGTGTACGAAAGATACCTTGAGAATGATATTGCAAACAATACCCTGCCCTCAGCTGATATTTATAAACTTCAACTACTTCACGTGTCATAATAACATTCAATTCCGCCTTTTCATAATGGTCTTTGCAGGCTATTCATCAGATTGTCATCATTGCATGTTCAGTGTGACAAACCGGAGTGTAGTGTTGACTCTGTGATGAGTAAAACAACTCGAATATAACTTTATGGAATCATGTCAAGTTAAATCACACATTGTTTCTTATTCTAATATGTATTAATGCATGAGGTTTTGCATTATAGTTTATGAGGAAATGGAGAGGTGCAATACACTGGGTGCCATGTTGGTTGCTGCAACATTGGTTATAGAAGTCGTGGCTATAGAAGCAAGCGATGATGCCCAGTCAGTATCCTACAGTTCAGTGACGGAGAGCAGGGAAACAGGAAGTGATGTAATGGTGTCAGCTGTTTGGACATTAGTCCTAAGGAGGACTGGCGAGAGATAAGGTTGTCTTGATTTGCTAAAAGTAAGAACCTTTCTTTTCAAGATGGACCTCAAGCCTGCCTTCAGATTTAAATGCAGGGAACTGGAGCGAGGAAGAGGCTTGCTCATGTTGCCACCTACGAATGGAAGATAGTTCCACGAGATTCTCATCGGCCCCAAAAACAATTTACCTCGAGGAGAAGGGCGATCTCGGAGATTCCGTTTGGCGGATTTATGCACGGAAATATCAAAACCTGTTTCCGCTGTAAGCTGCATTATTAGTCTGCACTGCCGAGCGCCCACAAGCTCCAAATTAACCTTGCGAACGAGCGAATAAATAAATAAATTAATACGTGCATTTTTTTAATGAATGAATGAATTAATCATGTCCGTACAAAATTCCCAGCCAGCTCCATTAGTCATCCTGCTCAGTGCCTCATTATTAATCAATATGGAATTTTCCTGAAGTAAGGGACCGTGCCGTCACCGTCCAGATTAATTAAGAAGTTTCCGGAAGAGCTGAGACTCTCTGTGTTGTTTCTATGGCGATCTGCGTTCAAACGTGGGCTGGGTGTTTTTCTGTGCCCTTGTTGTCCGCTAAAGCACACAGTAGAGCACATTAGGGATGCTAAATCACACATTAAATAGGGTTTAAGGGGACGCTAAAGCACACACTCAGTAGGGTTTAAGGGGACGCTAAAGCTTACACTCAATAGGGTTTAAGGGGACACTAAAGCACACACTCAGTAGGGTTTAAGGGTACATTAAAGCACACACTCAGTAGAGTTTAAGGGAACACTAAAGCGCACACTCAGTAGGGTTTAAGGGTACATTAAAGCGCACACTCAGTAGGGTTTAAGGGGACGCTAAAGCGCACACTCAGTAGGGTTTAAGGGGACGCTAAAGCTTACACTCAATAGGGTTTAAGGGGACGCTAAAGCGCACACTCAGTAGGGTTTAAGGGGACGCTAAAGCACACACTCAGTAGGGTTTAAGGGGACGCTAAAGCTTACACTCAGTAGGGTTTAAGGGGACGCTAAAGCGCACACTCAGTAGGGTTTAAGGGGACGCTAAAGCACACACTCAGTAGGGTTTAAGGGGACGCTAAAGCACACACTCAGTAGGGTTTAAGGGGACGCTAAAGCACACACTCAGTAGGGTTTATGGGGACGCTAAAGCACACACTCGGTAGATTTTAAGGGAACACTAAAGCGCACACTCAGTAGGGTTTAAGGGTACATTAAAGCGCACACTCAGTAGGGTTTATGGGGACGCTAAAGCACACACTCAGTAGAGTTTAACGGAGCACTAAAGCACACACTCAGTAAAGTTTAAGGGAACGCTACACCACATACTCAGTAGGTTTTAAGGGAACACTACACCACATACTCAGTAGGGTTTATGGAGACACTCTAAGGTGGTAAACATGGAGAGGGAGGGATTGAGAGAGGGATCAGCACTGTGATTTCTGAATGCTTGGCTGAAGACTTTGTTTTGCAGGAGACCCGGACGCAGAAAGGGACTGTAACCTGTTCAGTGGGAAACCATGGCGACTCAATGTGCCTCAATCTCCGCCATGCGTCACCGTGGAGAAACAGAGCAAGTTAGAACACAATCACCCTATCCATGTGACTATAACCCCACCCACGTAACTGTAACTTCACCCACATGACAGTAACTTCACCCATGTGACTGTAACCCCACCTATGTAACAGTAACACCACCCACATGACTGTAACTTCACCCACATGACTGTAACCCCACCATTCTGTCTAACTCTGCCCATGTGACTAAAGCTCACCATTTTTCTATGGTAACATATTTTCCTTGTCCTAAATCTATGTGTCTGTCATACTTTTGAATGATTCCCTTATTCAGGATTGCAGCACTGCTGTGTCTCTCCTGCCAGGTTTTTGTGTTATTTTGGGCCTCAGTAAGTGTCCTCATAATGTCAGTTAAATACTGGGTTGCACTTTTCAGACAGGAGGACAGGGAGGGAGGGAACTGCTGCAGGATTAAATGAACTCCTCCTCCAACTGAACACCTGCTCTGACTGAACACAGCTCCTACTGAACACCTGCTCTGACTGAGCACCTCCTCCAACTGAACGCCTGCTCTGACTGAGCACCTCCTCCTACTGAACACCTGCTCTGACTGAGCACCTCCTCCAACTGAACACCTGCTCTGACTGAGCATCTCCTCCTACTGAACACCTGCTCTGACTGAGCACCTCCTCCAACTGAACACCTGCTCTCACTGAGCACCTCCTCCAACTGAACGCCTGCTCTGACTGAACACCTCCTCCAACTGAACACCTGCCCTTACTGAACACAGCTCCTACTGACTACCTGCTCATACTGAACCCTTGCTCCTACAGAACACTGCTCCTCCTGAAAACTACTGCTACTGAACACCTGGTCCTACTGAACACCTGTAACTAAAAAAATGCTTTTACGTACAATGGTCGAAAAACCAAATGAATGAATGAGGGTATTCAAACCTTGAATGGTCTTATTTGTTCAGAGAGGTCAAAGGTCAAAGTGCACACACATTCCTGATGAAGCAACACCGAGGACCCGCCGGTAACCACAGCAACGCGAGTGTCAGTCTGTTCGGCGTCCCCCCCGCCCCAGCCCCCCCTCCCCCGACACTGTCACAGACTCGCTCCGCGGTGGAGAGATATGAAAGCGCTAAAATTACTTCCGCGTGCTTCTATCCCCTCGGCCGACAGCGCCGTCAGACACGCGATTCAATCTCACACACGACAAATCCGCCGCCGCCGATCGCATCTGCTTCTCTCCGCGCGTCGGTGTGCGTCGTCAGGGAAACCGCGGGCAGGTTCCGTCGGCGTGGAGACCGCGGGGGCCGGATGGTGATCGATCTCCTCTCTGCGGCGGATATTAATGGGAATCAGATGGGCTCTCTGCTCTTAAGTGCGCTGAATTACGGCTGATGTCTCAATGTGCCTTAAACTGACGGAACGAACTCCGACTCCCAAAAGCCTCGTCTGCTGCCACGCCCGCCGCTTCACACCAAACACGGCCTGCACTCACCGTTAATTACCGTCGTAATTGTTAAAATAATTTCTAAGTTTTGTCCGCAAGCTTGTGTGGAACCTGAGCAGTGATTTTAAAGCACATGTTTAGGGTTTTACGAGCCTCCTGGGCGAGTGTGATATAATGCTGACTTTTATAAAATGAGTGAGGATAGGGTTTGTGGGGTTCAGTCAATGTTAAGGGTTTGATTCTGTGCACTCAGAGTCAAAACCTGCAGTGTATCAAACCCAGCGGTGTACACTCAAAATCAAACCCTGCAATTTATCAGAAACCCAGCGATGTATGAAACCCAGTGATGTATCAAACCCAGTGATGTACACTGAGAATCATACCCTGACTGTTACTTGCTTTCTGGGTCCTGCACTGAGACCGGAACACTGCCCAGAGGGGTCAGGTTGCGGGTGGCTGTTTGGATCTTGCATCATACAGAGGAGCGAGATTGCAAAACTGAGCTCTAATGGGTTTACAGCAGTGTGCCAGCGTGGAGCACTTCCTGCTAAAAACCGTCCTGTAGGTAATTAGCCCACTGCCACCCCAGGGCTTAATTAGTGCACCGCACACCCAGCTTAAAATTCTGCAGCATCTGGGGACTCGTCAGTCACCAAACCTCCTGCAGGAGGGCTGGGTGGGGATGGCGGGGGGGCGGGGGGGGGGGGATGGGGGGGGGGGGTAGAGTTGCCCTTAGTACTTACTATTCAATCCCCTACAGACACACCGTGTGGCCCAGTCAGAGATGGGCTATTTCACCAGAACACCTGGGATAGAACTCCATCAGTACTGGGGCTTTATGACATCACAGATGACATCTTGGACCCCTGAAGCACAGGTTGCTGGAACAGTGTGGAAATCCACCCCCCCCCCCCAATCACCACTCACCAAAACCTGCCGAGCTCTGCTCTAAATCCAAAGATCTGGCAACCCAGAACAAGAGAAGGGGATGTAGAGGAAAAAGAAAAGATCAGCCGAGCGAGTGAGAGAGAGAGAGAGAGAGAGAGGGGGAGGGGGAGGGGGGGGGGGGAGGGGGAGGGGAGTGGGGAGGTAGTGAAAGAGAAAGAAATTATAAATTAATTAGGCAATCTGGTCTCGGTGGAATTCCTGTGTGCGACACAGATAAATGACTGTCTCCGTGACTCTCTGTGCCGTCTGACGAACAGAGACGGCTTCTGTCAGAATATTACAGTCAGCGCTGTGCCCTGCCGATGCACACTCACAGGAACCAGCGCTGTTTTTCACAGACTGGCGACACATACAATTTCAGGTAATGAATTGAGGAAATAGAACACTGTATCTATTCGATCTCGCAGACGTCTGACCCTGAAAGCTGCACTGTGGCATTCTGGGAATTATTCAGTACGAAACTGGCACTGTGTTTATCAGACTTATCAGAGACTTTTCAAAAAATCAAACAACCAGGATAGCCCCAAAGAAAGAGAGAGGGATGTTAGAGAGAGAGAGGGAGAGAGAGAGAGAGAGAGATAGAGAGAGAGAGAGGGAGAGAGAGGAGAGGAAGACAGGCGGGGAGAGAGAGAGAGAAACAGGACAGAGAGAGGAGAGAGAGTTCTTGTCAGTCCTCTTTAGGGGTGTGTTATCCATCCTGCGGTTATTGCGCTGAGCTAATCCGCAGAGTGTAATCACTTCCTGTGCCGACGCGCGTGGGAATCTGCAACAGCTGGGCACCGAGGGGACAGGAAGTCACTGACAGGAACATACCCATCATGCATTGCTCTGATGATACGCAGACATCTGCAATAACCAACCGGTCCAGCCTGTGGCCAAGGACACCTGCTCACACTCACACACTCACACACACACTCACTCATACACACACATACTCACACACGCACACGCACACACACACACACACACACACACACACACACACAGATGCACGGTTGCGGATGCACACCCCTGTGACCTCCTGCTGACCCCATGCCTGACACACTCACTCACTCCGCCCACTAGCTCATGCATTTCAGGGTGCTGGGTTAGGGATAGGATGGGGGGGGGGGGCGGGAATCCAACCCTTTCCTGCCCCCCAGCGACTAATTCAGTCATACTGCACCAAATGAAGTTAATTTAATTTTCCTAACAAGGTGAGAAATAGTGGATTGTGTGCCAGAAGCTTGATATAATCTGACTAGATGTATGTATAGAAAAAATAAGGTATTTCCCTATGATGGGTGTTATTTAATTTGTGAATTGAAATAGCACAACTTACAAACCATTTGTGCGATTACTGTGACATACTTTGATACTAGGTCTGTTGTTGTAACATAGTGAGTTTTTTAGCTGTTGAATTTTGGGTGTGAAATGTTTATTCAACAAACACTGTGACAAAAAACATCCAGATGATATGTAGATGAGTTATGAGTGCAAACCATCATAGCTAGCAACCAAATTAAAAAACATGACCCTGACAGTTTTGGTGTTTTTTTTTTGTTCTATTTCTGTACATGAGACTATGGTCATATGTATTTGACTCACTGAAACGCATAATTCACAATAAATGTTTTAAAAAACATAAGAATAATTTCCCATGCATCAAAATAAAAAATGACCATAAAAATGTTAGTATTTTTGTCAATTTTGTATGTAACACATGTATTTTGCTCTAGTTCCACTGAAACACATATTGCATCATGAATGTCTTTAAAATCATATTTATGTGGTTATTTCACCCTGCTTGTTAAATAAAAATTATTTCACATAGGTCTGATTAAACTAATATTTTGTTGCATTTTGGTCGCTTTTTGGATATAAGACTATAGTCTTATATGTATTTTGCACTATTTCCACTGAAACATATTTCATCATAAATGTCTTTCAAATCATATTCACGTGGTTACTTCACCCTGCATGTCAAGTAAACCTGATTCCACATCCATCTGAATAAAAAAAATGAGAAAAAAGTATTTTTTTGTATTTTGGCCACTTTTTGGACATAAGACTATAGTCTTATGTATTTTGCTCTATTTCCAATGAAACACATATTGCATCATGAATGTCTTTAAAATCATATTTATGTGGTTATTTCACCCTGCTTGTTAAATAAAAATTATTTCACATAGGTCTGATTAAACTAATATTTTGTTGCATTTTGGTCGCTTTTTGGATATAAGACTATAGTCTTATATGTATTTTGCACTATTTCCACTGAAACATATTTCATCATAAATGTCTTTCAAATCATATTCACGTGGTTACTTCACCCTGCATGTCAAGTAAACCTGATTCCACATCCATCTGAATAAAAAAAATGAGAAAAAAGTATTTTTTTGTATTTTGGCCACTTTTTGGACATAAGACTATAGTCTTATGTATTTTGCTCTATTTCCAATGAAACACATATTGCATCATGAATGTCTTTAAAATCATATTTATGTGGTTATTTCACCCTGCTTGTTAAATTAAAATTATTTCACATAGGTCTGATTAAACTAATATTTTGTTGCATTTTGGTCGCTTTTTGTATATAAGACTATAGTCTTATATGTATTTTGCACTACTTCTACTGAAACATATTTCATCATGAATGTCTTTCAATTCATATTCACGTGGTTACTTCACCCTGCTTGTTAAATAAAAATTATTTCACATAGGTCTGATTAAACTAATATTTTGTTGCATTTTGGTTGCTTTTTGTATATAAGACCATAGTCTTATATGTATTTTGCTCTATTTCCACTGAAACACATATTGTATCATGAATGTCTTTAAAATCATATTCATGTGGTTATTTCACCCTGCTTGTTAAATAAAAATTATTTCACATAGGTCTGATTAAACTAATATTTTGTTGCATTTTGGTCGCTTTTTGTATATAAGACTATAGTCTTATATATATTTTGCACTATTTCCACTGAAACATATTTCATCATGAATGTCTTTCAATTCATATTCACGTGGTTACTTCACCCTGCATGTCAAGTAAACCTGATTCCACATCCATCTGAATAAAAAAAATGAGAAAAAAGTATTTTTTTGTATTTTGGCCACTTTTTGGACATAAGACTATAGTCTTATGTATTTTGCTCTATTTCCACTGAAACACATATTGCATCATGAATGTCTTTAAAATCATATTTATCTGGTTATTTCACCCTGCTTGTTAAATAAAAATGATTTCACATAGGTCTGATTAAACTAATATTTTGTTGCATTTTGGTTGCTTTTTGTATATAAGACTATAGTCTTATATGTATTTTGCTCTATTTCCACTGAAACACATATTGTATCATGAATGTCTTTAAAATCATATTTATGTGGTTATTTCACCCTGCTTGTTAAATAAAAATTATTTCACATAGGTCTGATTAAACTAATATTTTGTTGCATTTTGGTTGCTTTTTGTATATAAGACTATAGTCTTATATGTATTTTGCTCTATTTCCACTGAAACACATATTGTATCATGAATGTCTTTAAAATCATATTTATGTGGTTATTTCACCCTGCTTGTTAAATAAAAATTATTTCACATAGGTCTGATTAAACTAAAATTTTGTTGCATTTTGGTCGCTTTTTGTATATAAGACTATAGTCTTATATGTATTTTGCACTATTTCCACTGAAACATATTTCATCATGAATGTCTTTCAATTCATATTCACGTGGTTACTTCACCCTGCATGTCAAGTAAACCTGATTCCACATCCATCTGAATAAAAAAAATGAGAAAAAAGTATTTTTTTGTATTTTGGCCACTTTTTGGACATAAGACTATAGTCTTATGTATTTTGCTCTATTTCCACTGAAACACATATTGCATCATGAATGTCTTTAAAATCATATTTATCTGGTTATTTCACCCTGCTTGTTAAATAAAAATTATTTCACATAGGTCTGATTAAACTAATATTTTGTTGCATTTTGGTTGCTTTTTGTATATAAGACTATAGTCTTATATGTATTTTGCTGTATTTCCACTGAAACACATATTGCATCATGAATGTCTTTAAAATCATATTTATGTGGTTATTTCACCCTGCTTGTTAAATAAAAATTATTTCACATAGGTCTGATTAAACTAATATTTTGTTGCATTTTGGTCGCTTTTTGGATATAAGACTATAGTCTTATATGTATTTTGCACTACTTCTACTGAAACATATTTCATCATGAATGTCTTTCAATTCATATTCACGTGGTTACTTCACCCTGCTTGTTAAATAAAAATGATTTCACATAGGTCTGATTAAACTAATATTTTGTTGCATTTTGGTTGCTTTTTGTATATAAGACTATAGTCTTATATGTATTTTGCTGTATTTCCACTGAAACACATATTGCATCATGAATGTCTTTAAAATCATATTTATGTGGTTATTTCACCCTGCTTGTTAAATAAAAATTATTTCACATAGGTCTGATTAAACTAATATTTTGTTGCATTTTGGACGCTTTTTGTATATAAGACTATAGTCTTATATGTATTTTGCACTATTTCCACTGAAACATATTTCATCATGAATGTCTTTCAAATTATATTCACGTGGTTACTTCACCCTGCATGTCAAGTAAACCTGATTCCACATCCATCTGAATAAAAAAAATGAGAAAAAAGTATTTTTTTGTATTTTGGCCACTTTTTGGACATAAGACTATAGTCTTATGTATTTTTCTCTATTTCCACTGAATCACATATTTCATCATCAATGACTTTCAAATCATATATATGTGGTTATTTCACCCTGCATGTTAAATAATCATGATTCCACATTCACCTGAATAAAGAAATGACAAAATTTTTTTTGTATTTTTGTCACTTTTTGGACATAAGACTATAGTCTTATGTATTTCGTTCCATTTCCACTGAGACACATATTTCATCATGAATCAATTTCAAATCATATCTCTGTGGTTATTTCTTCATGCATATTAAATAAACATGAGTCCACATCCATCTGAATAAAAAATATTGTCATGTATTTTTGTCGCTTTTTGAATATAAGACTATAGTCTTATGTATTTTGCTTTAATTCCACTGAAACGTATTTCATCATAAATGTCTTTCAAATCATATTTATGTGGTTATTTCGCACTGCAAGTTAAATGAACATGATTCCACATCCACGTCAATAAAGAAATGACAACAAAATATTTTTTTGTATTTTTGTCACTTTTTGGACATAAGACTATAGTCTTATGTATTTTGCTCTATTTCAACTGAAACACATATTTCATCATGAATGCCTTTCAAATGATGTTGATCTGGTTATTTCTTCATGCATATTAAATAAACATGAGTCCTCATCCATCTGAATAAAAAAATATTTTTATGTATTTTTGTTGCTTCTTGAATATAAGACTATAGTCTTATGTATTTTGCTTTAATTCCACTGAAACATATTTCATCATAAATGTCTTTCAAATCATATTTATATGCTTATATAAAAATTATTCCACATCAATCTGATATTTTTAAAAAAATTTTACGTTTTTGTTGCTTTTTTTATATAAGACTATAGTCTTATGTATTTTGTTCCATTTCCACTGAAACACATATTTCATCATCAATGACTTTCAAATCATATATATGTGGTTATTTCACCCTGCATGTTACATAATCATGATTCCACATCCACCTGAATAAAGAAATTACAAAAAAAATCTTTGTATTTTTGTCACTTTTTGGACATAAGACTATAGTCTTATGTATTTTGTTCCATTTCCACTGAAACACATATTTCATCATAAATGACTTTCAAATCATATCTCTGTGGATATTTCTTCATGCATATTAAATAAACATGAGTCCACATCCATCTGAATAAAAAATATTTTCATGTTTTTTTGTCGCTTTTTGAATATAAGACATACTCTTATGTATTTTGCACTATTTCCACTGAAACATATTTTACATTATTACATTACATTACATTTCAACATGAATGTCTTTCAAATCATATATATGTGGTTATTTCACCCTGCAAGTTAAATGAACATGATTCCACATCCACCCGAACAAAAAAATGACAAAAAAATATTTTCTTGTATTTTTGTCACTTTTTGGACATAAGACTATAGTCTTATGTATTTTGCTCTATTTCAACTGAAACACATATTTCATCATGAATGCCTTTCAAATGATGTTGATCTGGTTGTTTCTACTCAGTATGTTAAATTAACATGATTCCACATCCATCTCAATAAATAAAGCCAAAAAAATATTTTTTCGGTATTTTGGTTGATTTTTGTATATAAGACTATAGTCTTACATTTATTTTGCACTATTTCCACTGAAACATATTTCATCATATATGTCTTTCAAATCATATATATGTGGTTATTTCACCCTGCATGTTAAATAATCATGATTCCACATCCACTTGAATAAAGTCTTATGTATTTTGCTTTAATTTCACTGAAATATATTTCATCATAAATGTCTTTCAAATCATATTTATATGCTTATTTCGCCCTGCGTGCTAAATAAACATGATTTCACATCCACTCAAATAAAAAAATGACAAAAATGTTATTTTTATTTTTGTCACTTTTTGCACATAAGACTATAGTCTTATGTATTTTGCTTTAATTCTACTGAAACACATATTTCATCATGAATGTCTTTCAAATCTTATCTATGTGGTTATTTTTCCTGCATGTTAAATAAACATTATTCCACATCTATCTGAATAAAACAATGAGAATTGTTTTTTGTATTTTGGTTGCTTTTTGTATATGACTATAGTCTTATGTATTTTGCTTTAATTCCACTGAAACATATTTAATCACAAATGTCTTTCCAATCATATTTGGTTATTTCACCCTGCATGTTAAATAAACATGATTCCACATTTATCTGAATAAAAAAATGTATTTTGCTTGATTTCCACTGAAATGCATATTTCATCATCAATGTTTTTCAAATCATATTGATGTGGTTATTTATACCCTGCTTATTAAGTAAAATTCCACATCCATCTGTATGAATATTTTTGTGACTCTTTTATGTACATCTGTAGTCTTATGTATTTTTTTCCTTTCCCAATTTCCCTATTTACATACCTTTACAAGTCTTATTTTTTCAGTTTGTTTGTTCAATAAACATGATTTCCATTTATTCGCATGAAAAAATAGCAAATGTTTTTCCCCACTTTTTGTATGTTTTTTATTTTTGCAGTTTTATGTATTTTGCTCATTGTCCACTTGTTCACTGAGGTGTCTTCAGGCTTCATTCACTTGACTGTTGGTCGAACACAGGTATGCATCGTCAGGCAATCAAGCTCTAATCAGCTCCACCTACAGGATGAAGACAGGCAGACTCCACAAAGCAAGGGAATGCAACATGCTGAAACACATATTTCTTCATGAATGTCTTTCCATCTGAATTAAAACATGATTTCAAAAAGTAATAATTTCCTTAGGTATTTTGTCACCTTTTTGTATTTAAGACCATAATCTCAAGAATTTTGCTAATTTTCCCTGAGACACAAATTTAATCATATGTCTTTCAAATCATATTAATGTAGTGATTTCAGAATGACAAAATAATTTATTTTGGTGTTTTTTTTTCATGTTTCGTATATAAATCTATAATCTTATGTACTTTGCTGTTTGTCCACTGATACACATATTTCATCAGAAATGTCTTTCAAGTCATAATAATGCACTTAGCCATAATTCAATGAAAATATGAGACTTAACTCAAAAAGGTTTTTAAGAATTTATTAATCGAAAACAAACTCGATTGCTAGCTCCTGAATTACGATGATTGGTAAATCATGTTCATTTTATAACAATGGTGAAACCCAGGAAGTGGCAGGCATGACCCAGCAAGTGGCACAGGTGACCCAGGAAGTGGCTGAGATGACCCAGGAAGTGGCAGGGATGACCCAGGAAGCAGTCAGGGTAATGAAGCCATGGGTAAATGCAGTTGCTTGTGAGAATTCATCATTTCTCTTCCTGGGAGAGAAGCATTATTCCTATATTTCCATGGGCAGATATCTGGGTTCATCTATTACCCCCCCTCCCTCAGCACCCCCCACCCTACCCCCAACCCCGTGCTCTTACCTGTAATTGTATCTAATGCCCTTATAATTATCTCAACAGGCAATAACTCTGTTAAGTCAAAGCTGACAGGCTTTAAAAAGGACAGAGCACAGGCAGGAGCACTCCCTAATCTGTGCAGAGAGCCAGAGGGGAGGGAGGGAGTGATGAAGGGATGGGGGAGGGAGGGTGAGAAGGATGGAAGGGAGAAATAGAGAGATTGGGGAGGAAGAGATGGAGGGATGTTGAGGGAGGGATAGAGAGATGGGGAGAGAGAGATGAGGGATGGGGAGAGAGGGAGGGATGGAGAGAGGGCTGGCGGAGGGGGGATGGAGTGATGTTTAAAAAGGGAGAGATGGGGAGGGAAGGAGAGAGGGCTGGGGGAGGGGGGATGGAGTGATGTTTAGAGAGGGAGAGAGGGCTGGGGTAGGGAGAGAGGAGGCTGGGGGATGGAGGGGGCGATTGGGGGGGATGAGGGTGAGTGAGAGTGAGAGGGAGAGGGAGAGAGGGCTGGGGTAGGGTGCAGTTGCTCTGTGACCGCGTGTCACACGCCGGGCAGACCGCTGATCTGGGTGATTAATCAGAGTCAGGGCGGTGGGGTGGGGTGGGGTGGGGTGGGGTGGGGTGGGGTGGGGTGCTGGTGCTGGAGCTGGTGGGGTGGGGTGATGCATGGGCCGTGTCAGAACAGCGGCCCCCCGACACCATGCCTGGTGCCACCGCGACCCGCTACACAGACCAGAGCCTCTGATTAATCACCCAGCCCAGCGCCGCACACACCTGCACACACCTGCACTCACCTTTCACCCAGAACACAGGGGTCAGGGGTTAGCATGCCATCACACACAGCCACACACACACACACACACACACACTATACACACACACACACACACAGTATACACACACAGCGACACACACACACACACACACACACACACACCCACACACCTGCACACACCTGCACTCACCTTTCACCCAGAACACAGGGGTCAGGGGTTAGCATGCCATCACACACAGCCACACACACACACACACACACACTATACACACACAGCCACACACACACACACACACACACTATACACACACACACACAAACACACACACACACACACACACAGACTCTTTCTTCAGGCTCCACCAACACAGGCCACACCCACTCCAGCCTGTCACTTCTATCACTATTAAAGCAGCGATACAGCAACTCAAACCGCTAAACTAACTAATGCTAACCACAGCCGTACTACACATTATAAAAGAGGGACTAGTGAGGAGTGAAACAGGAAGAGAGAGAGAGGCAAAGAGAGAGAGAGAAAGAAAGAGAGACAGGGGTAGACGGATAAGAAAGGGGGTAGAGGGCCTACTCCAGGGAGGAGGAGAGAAATCTCTCAGTCAGCTGTTTCCATGGTGTCACGGGAAAAGAGAGTTCGACAGGATGAATAATTTATTTTCTGCTGTGTCCACTTTAGACACACACACACACATACATAGAGACACACAAACACACATAGACATGCACACACACACACATACATAGACACACACGCACACACACACTTTGAATTCCTGAATTTCACTTGTTCCTTACATCAATCTAGCTTCCAGTTTAATTCACATTTAATAAATCAGTTCCCTACTCAACCACTTACTGTTCACCATTCACAATTAAATAGATCAGTTCTCTACTAAACCACTTCTTGTTCACCATTCACCTATAAATAAATCAGTTCCCTACTCAACCAGTTACTGTTAACCATTCACCTTTAAATAAATCAGCTTCCTACCCAACCTGTTACTTTTCACCATTCACCTTTTAATAAATCAGTTTCGTACTCAACCAGTTGCTGTTCACTATTCACCTTTAAATAAATTAGTTCCCTACTCGACCAGTTACAGTTCACCATTCAACTTTAAATAAATCCGTTTCCTACTCAACCAGTTGCTGTTCACCATTCACCTTTAAATAAATCAATTCCCTACTCGACCAGTTACTGTTCACCATTCACCTTTAAATAAATCAGTTTCCTACTCAACCAGTTACTGTTCACCATTCACCATAATAAACCAGTTTCCTACTCAACCATTTACTGTTCACCATTCACCTTTAAATAAATCATTTCTGTACTCGACAAGTTAATGTTCACCATTCACCTTTAAATAAATCATTTTCCTACTCAACCAGTTACTGTTCATCATTCACCTTTAAATAAATCAGTTTCCTACTCAACCAGTTACTGTTCACCATTCACCTTTACATAAATCAGTTTCGTACTCAACCAGTTGCTGTTCACTATTCTCCTTTAAATAAATCAATTTCCTACTCAACCAGTTACTGTTCGCCATTCACCTTTAAATAAATTAGTTCCCTACTCAACCAATTACTGCTCATTAACCTTTAAATAAATCAGTTTCCTACTCAACCAGTTACTGTTCACCATTCAACATTAAATAAATTAGTTCCCTACTCAACCAGTTACTGTTCATCATTCACCTTTAAATAAATCAGTTTCATACGCAACCAGTTACTGTTCACCATTCACCTTTAAATAAACCAGTCCCCTACTCAACCAGTTACTGTTCACTCTTCACCTTTAAATAAACCAACCCACTACTCAACCAGTTACTGTTCACCATTCACCTTTAAATAAATTAGTTCCCTACTCAACCAGTTACTGTTCACCATTCACCTTTAAATAAACCAGTCCCCTACTCAACCAGTTACTGTTCACCATTCACCTTTAAATAAATTAATTCCCTACTCAACCAGTTACTGTTCACCATTCACCTTTAAATAAACCAGTCCCCTTCTCAACCAGTTACTGTTCACCATTCACCTTTAAATAAACCAGTCCCCTACTCAACCAGTTACTGTTCACCATTCACCATTAAATAAATTAATTCCCTACTCATCCAGTTACTGTTCACCATTCACCTTTAAATAAACCAGTCCCCTTCTCAACCAGTTAATGTTCACCATTCACCTTTAAATAAACCAGTCCCATACTCAACCAGTTACTGTTCATCATTCACCTTTAAATAAATCAGTTTCATATGCAACCAGTTACTGTTCACCATTCTCCTTTAAATAAATTAATTCCCTACTCAACCAGTTACTGTTCACTCTTCACCTTTAAATAAACCAGTCCCCTACTCAACCAGATACTGTTCACCATTCACCTTTAAATAAACCAGTCCCCTTCTCAACCACTTACTGTTCACAATTCGCCTTTAAATAAACCAGTCCCCTACTCAACCAGTTACTGTTCACCATTCACCTTTAAATAAATTAGTTCCCTACTCAACCAGTTATTGTTCATCATTCACCTTTAAATAAACCAGTCTCCTACTTAACCAGTTACTGTTCACCATTCACCTTTAAATAAATTAATTCCCTACTCAACCAGTTACTGTTCACTCTTCACCTTTAAATAAATCAGTTTCATACGCAACCAGTTACTGTTCACCATTCACCTTTAAATAAATCAGTCCCCTACTCAACCAGTTACTGTTCACCATTCACCTTTAAATAAATTAATTCCCTACTCAACCAGTTACTGTTCACTCTTCATCGTTAAAGAAACCAGTCCCCTACTCAACCAGTTACTGTTCACTCTTCACCTTTAAATAAACCAACCCACTACTCAACCAGTTACTGTTCACCATTCACCTTTAAATAAATTAGTTCCCTACTCGACCAGTTACTGTTCACCATTCACCTTTAAATAAACCAGTCCCCTACTCAACCAGTTACTGTTCACCATTCACCTTTAAATAAATTAATTCCCTACTCAACCAGTTACTGTTCACCATTCACCTTTAAATAAACCAGTCCCCTTCTCAACCAGTTACTGTTCACCATTCACCTTTAAATAAACCAGTCCCCTACTCAACCAGTTACTGTTCACCATTCACCATTAAATAAATTAATTCCCTACTCATCCAGTTACTGTTCACCATTCACCTTTAAATAAACCAGTCCCCTTCTCAACCAGTTAATGTTCACCATTCACCTTTAAATAAACCAGTCCCATACTCAACCAGTTACTGTTCATCATTCACCTTTAAATAAATCAGTTTCATACGCAACCAGTTACTGTTCACCATTCTCCTTTAAATAAATTAATTCCCTACTCAACCAGTTACTGTTCACTCTTCACCTTTAAATAAACCAGTCTCCTACTCAACCAGTTACTGTTCACCATTCACCTTTATATAAACCAGTCCCCTTCTCAACCACTTACTGTTCACAATTCGCCTTTAAATAAACCAGTCCCCTACTCAACCAGTTACTGTTCACCATTCACCTTTAAATAAATTAGTTCCCTACTCAACCAGTTATTGTTCATCATTCACCTTTAAATAAATCAGTTTCATACGCAACCAGTTACTGTTCACCATTCTCCGTTAAATAAACCAGTCCCCTACTTAACCAGTTACTGTTCACCATTCACCTTTAAATAAATTAATTCCCTACTCAACCAGTTACTGTTCACTCTTCACCTTTAAATAAACCAGTCCCCTACTCAACCAGTTACTGTTCACTCTTCACCTTTAAATAAACCAGTCCCCTACTCAACCACTTACTGTTCACTATTCACCTTTAAATAAACCAGTCTCCTACTCAACCATTTACTGTTCACCATTCACCTTTAAATAAATGAGTTCCCTACTCAACCAGTTACTGTTCACCATTCACCTTTAAATAAATCAGTTCCTTACTCAACCAGTTACTGTTCACTCTTCACTTTAAAATAAATCAGTTCCCTACTCAACCAGTTACTGTTCACTCTTCACCTTTAAATAAATCAGTTCCCTACTCAACCAGTTACTGTTCACCATTCACCTTTAAATAAACCAGTCCCCTACTCAACCAGTTACTGTTCACCATTCACCTTTAAATCTTTCAGCTCTATCCGCTCCCATACCGTCTCCTGTACCCTGCCTGAGTGCGATCTGAAAGATCAAAACATTTTTCATATTGAGGCTTTGAACATACACCTTTACTTTATTATGATGTCACAAAGTGAGGCTTTCTGGTCGTGCTGAATTCTGCACTGTGAAAGATGTTGATGTTTCGCCTAATTTGCGCTGGAAAGAAGCCATATAAGAATACACTCATTGTGATGCCTCGTTCGCTGTAACATAACATTTACAACAAATTAAACACAATTCCCATAACACTTATTACACAGCACACCCTGCACCTTGCCCCCCTCCTCCCCTTCCCATGCTGCTGCTGCTGTTGCTAGGACACAGTCCATGAACCCCCCCCCCCCCCCCCCCCCCATTCTGCTGCTGCTGTTGCTAGGATACAGAAATTCCTTCTCTTTTCGACTGGAGACGTGTGACCGTTGGGTGACCCCTCATTCTTCTCCCAATCATCATTGCACACACACACACACACACTCACATATGAATGTGCAGGCATACACGTACTCACATACAAACACACACACACACACACACAAACATACACACACAAGCACGCACATGCACGAACGCACAGGTACACACATATGCCCAACCCCGCACACACACGCGCACGCATGCACATACACACTCTCTCTCTCTCTCTTACCGTAGCACACCAATCCCTGGTTGTGAAGGCAACCTGTGTAATGGAGGAGAGGTTTATGGGGTCTGATGGTGTGATGCTCTCTCTCTCTCTAAACCGTCAACACAAACACCATCATATTGGGCTAAGTCTCGAACATAGCAGCACTCTCAAACATTACTGTGGCTTGAATCAAAACCCTCCCATGTTATTCTCTGAGCCAAAACATCACAGAGAAAAGTGGATTAGACAGGATTTTCACCCCAAATCATCCTCTTAACCAGCACCTCTCTTTTCAGGGAAGAATATAAACCCCTTTCATTTGCCGATACACCTCATGTAAAGGAATTGGCTGAGTATAATAATTATGGAAAACCAATAGTAAATGAAACATTCTATAGCATTTTGATGTGAGCACCTTCACCACTTTAAAAATCAATTTTCCGTGAAAGTGCCAAAAGAAACAGCTCTAAGTGAGACCTGCATGATTCAGCTGATTAGGTAAGTTTACGGGTATCGTGAGCTTGCAGAAAAATATCTTTCTGTTCCTCAGAGGAATAAACCCCAACCAATAACCCAAACACCCACCCTAACCCAACTCATAACCCAAACACTCACCCCAACCCAACCCAAATACTCAGCCCAACTCATCCCCTAACTTGTAATCCAAAGCACTCACCCCAGCCCCAGCCCCACCCCTAACCCAATCACCTGCTCGCAGTGAGCAGCATGAAACTGATCCAGGGTCAGTCTCTGGAGCCGCCCGGGCTGATCAGGTGAACAGCATGAAACTGATCCAGGGTCAGTCTCTGGAGCCGCCCGGGCTGATCAGGTGAACAGCATGAAACTGATCCAGGGTCAGTCTCTGGAGCCGCCCGGGCTGATCAGGTGAACCGCATGAAACTGATCCAGGGTCGGTCTCTGGAGCCGCCCGGGCTGATCAGGTGAACAGCATGAAACTGATCCGGGGTCAGTCTCTGGAGCCGCCTGGGCGGATCAGGTGTTCCTGCCCGTTCTTACCATCGCCATGGCAACCTCTAGCAGACGGCAACCACTTCCAGTCAGACCTGTTGTGCAACTGAGGCCAGCCGTGTAGGTCATGTGACCTCCTGCACCCCACATCGGCTGCGACCCCAGCCCGTGACCCCCGACCCCTGAACCCCACGACCTGAGGCCACATTCCGCTGTCCCACCTGGCATTCTGTTCCCCAGACTGGTCTGGGGTCAGTGTGAGGATGACAGACATGTCCTCCCTTTGTGACAACATCCTGCTTTAAAACTGGCCCCGCCCACCTGTTCACAGGCATGCTGCTCATTGGTCATACTGCTTTAGACTGGCCCCACCTGCACAAAGGCATGCTTCTTATTGGTCAGTCGGTTTTCACTCTCATGTTCCCAAATGTTCACATGTTCACAGGCACACAGACACAATTCATAATCAAAAACTGTTTTTAAAATGTTTTTTATTTTGTTATTAATAAAAGCAGCCAGACATCCCTCATTTCATTCATTCATTAATGTATTCTGAATAAAACAGATCTGACCTGGATAGCTGATTTTAAAACCATAATTTAAAAAACTGTAATCGAGGGGTGTACAAAGATTTTAAAAAATCAATAAATATCTTTTTAAAAATTGGGTTAATAGGACAAAAAGTACTTCCCAGCATCATTTAATTCATCACCCTTTTCCCATAAACATTACAATGGAAAATTGCAAAAAGAAATTCATTAAAAATGAGAAAACAATATATATTCATATATTTAAATATATTAATACTAAATATATCTCAGATAACCCAGTGTGGGATTCTCTGAGGTGGACTGGCTCAGTGACAGGGCTCTGAAGGTGCCCTGATGGAGGCTCTCCTGTGCTCCTCAGCGCATGCATGCAGGTTAAAGAGCTTTTGAGAATACAGACACAGATGCTCTTTTCAGATTAACATATGATTATTTTTAAAAATTAAGACTCATCTTTGATGGTTAAATATGGCCGAAGAAGGACAGAAAATCCAAAGCCAGTTTGGGGAAAGCTCCCTAGCAGTAACTGAAGACAAGCTGCAGTTCCAGCTGAAAGCTGCAGGGGGCAGTGGCAGCCACACATTGAGGCGCTCAGCTGCTGCTGATGGGCCCAGCTGCAGGCCTGTGGGTCTCTGCCTCTGCACAGGATAACAGCATCTGGCCCAGCACCGCATAGTATCCGACCCAGCACTGCACAGCATCTGACCCAGCACCGCATAGTATCCGACCCAGCACTGCACAGCATCTGACCCAGCACCGCATAGTATCCGACCCAGCACTGCAGAGCAGCTGACCCAGCACCGCATAGTATCCGACCCAGCACTGCAGAGCAGCTGACCCAGCACCGCATAGTATCCGACCCAGCACTGCAGAGCAGCTGACCCAGCACCGCATAGTATCCGACCCAGCACTGCAGAGCAGCTGACCCAGCACCGCATAGTATCCGACCCAGCACTGCAGAGCAGCTGACCCAGCACCACATAGCACCTGAGACCCAGCACTGCACAGCAGCTGACCCAGCATCGCACAGCAGCTGACCCAGCGCTGCAGAGCACCTGACCCAGCGCTGCAGAGCACCTGACCCAGCGCTGCAGAGCACCTGACCCAGTGCCCCACAGCAGCTGACCCAGCACTGCACAGCACCTGACCCAGCGCTGCAGAGCACCTGACCCAGTGCCCCACAGCAGCTGACCCAGCACTGCACAGCACCTGACCCAGCGCTGCAGAGCACCTGACCCAGTGCCCCACAGCAGCTGACCCAGCACTGCACAGCACCTGACCCAGCGCTGCAGAGCACCTGACCCAGTGCCCCACAGCAGCTGACCCAGCACTGCACAGCACCTGACCCAGCGCTGCACTGCAGCTGACCCAGTGCTGCAGAGCACCAGACCCAGTATCACACAGCACCTCCCCCCCCCCCCTCTCTCTCTCTCTCTCTCTCAGTGATAGAGAGTGAAAGAGTATTATTTGTATTCATTCTGTCACCATTAGCACTATCCAGTCAGACCCCTGGAGCGGGTGAGCGTTATCAGGGTAAATCACAGCGCTCCCATTGGCCAAGCAAACTTCCATAGGGTCTCGGGCAAGCCCCACGGCCAATCAGAAACGGCGCCTGCCTGTTGCCAGTCTCCGCGAGGTCAAACGGAGGTCACGGCAGGATGTTGCTGCCCTCCCCGTCGCTCTCGCCCTGGAAACAATGAACCTGTGGTTGCCGGGGAAACGGGCTCTGCAAAGCGCGGATGTTCCGGCCTGGCGGTGGGGTGGGGGGTGGGGGGGGTGCGTCGTTCGGAAGGAGTTTTGTTTAATTAGCAGCTTTTAATTACTGACCCAATAGGCGGGTCTGAGTAATTCAGCTGGGAAAGAATGGATCTCATTATGCACCCATCGAGCCAGCTATGTCTGAAATCAATAACCCTGCCCTACTTCCTGTCCTGGAATCAATAACCCTGCCCGACTTCCTGTCCTGGGCTTAACGTCAGCAAGCAGGGAGCAGGCAGGGAGGCGCATGGAACACCCAAAAATGTTCATTTCCCACAGCGTATGGAACACCTCCCACATTGAGCTTTTCTATAACATACAATCAAAATGGCGGAGTGGACTGCTCCACAGGTGGCAGAGAGGAGCCTGTGAGCCACGTGACACGAGTGCATGCCGTCCCTGGGGGCAGCTCGCGACCCACCCAGAGAAAAACCTTCCCAAAAAAAGGGGGCAAAAAAGGTCAGTTTGGGTGTGATCTGCTGGTGAAGGTGGGATGATTCACCATGGCAACCCGGGCGCTGGGCGGTGATGTATGTGGTAACCAGGGCGCCCCGCCCATCATGTGAACCCTGCGTAGCAACGGATGGGGGGGGTAAGGGTTGCCACTGGTGATGGGCACGGGGACGTACCACTGAACGGCCATATGGGTGGGGCCGCTCTATGGTCTGAACCAATCGGAGGACTGGATCAGCTTAATGGGGCGGGACAACTTGCTGTCCTCCCCAAATCTTGCATTTGTACAAACGCATTCGCTGTGAGTCTATGACTCAAATCCTGTTGTTGTTCAAAGTCTCCAGGCGGTAAAAGACTGCTTTCAGTTCCACGCTTGATTGCAAATGTATTTTTGCAGAGGAAACTTCTGATCAAAAAATGAATTTGATCACAAGTGTAAGGCTCAGGGGCTCTGTGTTCAGTTTTACATACTTAGGCACTGGAGTCCCGGACAGAAGCAGAATTAGAGGGGGGTGCGGTGGGAGTGGCCCCTGTATGAGCAGCCGGGGGGGGTGGGGTGGGGGGGGGGGGGGTCTGCTGAGAATTTAACCATAGGCACCAACCAAGGCCTAATCCATAAAAAAAACACCATTTAATGAAGACTGACCAGAAACATTGTGTATTATATGAGTTATAAAAAATACATATTTTAAACCAGAGTTGATGTTGAAATGTATTGTCTCTTTAAAACAGACTATAGCATATCTCATCAGGCCTCCCACTCATATGAATGGCAGGCTAGCCCCGCCCCTGGTCATTACATGACAACCCAAGGACAGTGAGTTTCTGCCACAAGAAATTATTCTTTTTTTAATAGTTACTTTTATTTTTAATTTTACAATTTTAAAGAGGAATTAAATGACCACTGGATTATGTGTTTTAAATGGAGGGTGCCTATCTCTCTCTCTCTCAAGGTGACTTTACCTATGCTATAATATAACACTGGTGACTCATGATGTTTTGATGGCGTGTGAGTTTCATTCGTGACCAAAATAGCGGGGTTGTTGTGCCGCGCGGCTTCAGCTCGCGGGCGTGGGGAAGTGAAATGCGGACGCGGGTTTGTTGTCAGGCGACGGCTGCGCGGCTGGATTGACTTTGGCAGCCAGACCGAATGGCGTTGTGTTCCGGCTGCCGCTAGATAAATATTTTTATTATCCGCTCGCATCCGATGTCCATTCAGTGATATTTACACTGTACACCGAGCACAGCACAACAAACGGAGGTCATCCGCTGCGTTTTCCGTTCTGGCCACCAGGGGTGCCGCTGCTCAGCAGGCCGCTCTGCCGTGGAGCGCGAGACAGGCAAAGGCTTGCTGATGATTTTCACCATGGCAACGGACAGAGAGACGTCTCAGCTTTTCTTCACTTCAGCTGTTTTACTTGGCAGATCTTATTCACTGTGTAAACGTTTCAGATGCACACAGCGCGTCCAAAAACTGCTGACCATGTTATACTTCAAAGGCAAATATTCGATTGCGTATATACTGGATGATAACAGCCAACTAAAACCTTCGTGATTAATCTTGACCAAAATTACCTGGAGGTTACAGCGAAAATACTAGGCCTAATGTTCAGTCACCAACCTTGCATTAAGTTTTAGAATATAATATTTAGGAAAATGCCAATCAGTGAACTAACTGAACAGATATAGGGCGATGATTTTAAAATATAAAATTATATCATTATATAAAATAATGCTTTTTGTTTCGTTTTGTTTTTCCACAGAAACCATAGAAACCAACTGCACGAGTGAGAGGTTGCGCGCTTCATTAATCTCGCGCCCCGCCAGATTAAACGTTACAGTGGAACGACACCGCATCCGTCTCTGCCCGGCGGTCTCTGCCTCCGTCGCCGGCGCGGTAATCCATATTGTTGGAGTGCATTCCATAAATCACGGTAAACTGTCCTCGTTCCGGCGGCCGTCTTGCGGCCAGAAAACGGTATTTAAAGTGACAGACGCCGTCGAGGGAGTGGAGCCACTGAATAAACTACCGACGTCGTCACTAATAACGCTGTAATGAAGTAAATTATCGCCGTAACAAATGTACTAGGCTCCGGGGGGTGATTTCGGCGATACCGTTAAGGGCGAATGGAAACGGATATTATCCGCAAATGTGAGCGCCGGCCAGTGAATTGGAAATCCTTTAAGGACACGCTGCGTGATAAATTCCCAGCCAGCCCCCACCACTGGAGAACGGCAGCCAGACACCCGAAGCACAATGTCCAACCCCAGCGGTTCCGGAGGACAACCAGGCTCCTGGGTCCTACAGGGTATACGGCTAATTCTGAGAATCTGATCTGACCGACCCGTCCAGTGGGTCGGCACCAGAACACACCCGCTGGGCAGACGTTCACAGGAAACCTGGTGTGACCTGGCCTCCCTTTTAACGTCTGCAGGGGATACTCTTACCTGAGAACTCTTCGGCAGGGGTGTCCAGTCTTACTCGAAAAGGGCCGGTGTGGGTGCAGGTTTTTGTTTTAGCCCCGCACTATGACACCGGATTCAACTAACAAACTAATAAACTCGCCCTTTTTGGGTAAGATTGGACACCCCTGCTCTAAGGGATTCTCATAGGAGGTTCCCCTAATCCTGCGAAAGTGCCCCCATGCCTGAATCGCTCATCCATGAGGGGTAACATCCGGCTGGACGTCCTGAAGCACCTTCCTGCTTCAACCCCCTTGCTGTAAGACAGCGCCCCATCGTGTGAAGATAACAACCGGAAAATAAATAAATTAATTAATTAATTAATAACAGTGACTGGTTGACTGCTCCTTTTCACACATAGTAGTCTTTCCATCAAACGTCTCATCATAAAAATGTATGAGTCCAAATATGAGTCCCACTATAAACAGCAAAATTTACAACAATTTAATTTACTAGATACTAAATATGGGACAGAAAACATAATTTTCATCAAGAGGAAGACACACAGGCATGGGCAGGCCAAGCTATGAATGGTACTTCTGCCAGTGATTACATCACGCACTCCAAGCAGACCTTCGGAGGGGAGGGGGGGTGGGGGTTTGGGTGTGGTGTCTCTGTGGGAAGCGTCAGTGTGACAGTCCCCCAGAATTCCATGGGGTGGGGAGGGGGGCACGGAGATGATCAGTCAGCGCTGATCGGTTTTCTGTGACAGGCCAATCAAACACCTGCCCTGGGACCCCTGTCTCCAAACAGCCCCCCCCCCCCCCTTCCCCAGTGGGTAATCCGGCCCAAAATGCCCCAATTAGCGCCGATCGCGATAATCCATACGCCCGGTCGGCCTGTCAGAGACTCGGACCGCGCGCGACTCGATCGACCCGTGCATAACCACGGCAACCCCCCCCCCCCATTATACTACCGTCTCTTTCACACAGACTGTGGCCCCTCCCTGGCCAGGCACACACCGTCCAGCTCATTTTAGGAGCATTTGCGACAGGTTCCCCTCTCTAAAAGGAGACATAATCTGCCTCTGATCTCTGGATATCCAGAGATGTGAAAACTCTCATGGAATAGTCAGCAGTCTGCACCCCAGGGGGAAGCTCGTCTCCCCAAAATCACGCAGCCAGGCTTCATCCGCACCTCTGGCCAGTCCTCTCACACCAGGATGTGTGTCTGGGACGTCTGCCCCGGACAATGTGCCCCCCGCCCCCCCAGGGCCCCTTGCTCCCTGCCCCCCCACCCCTAGAGGGCTGCCCCAGGCAGCGTGCTGAGTGAGGTACCGGGAAGGCCTGGGGGGGCGTATGTTTAGGGCGAGGTGCGCCTGGGGTGAGCTCTCTCGCCCCGTCACTCACCAGTCACCCCACGGACACTCGACCCCTGGCTGACCCGCTCGTGACTGTGTCCTGATCATGGATGGGGTGGGGGGGGTCATGCGACCTCTGACCTCACCCTTCAGGACTGGAGAGTGTGGTCACACCTCAGCCTCCCTGACCGTCCATCCTGTGTGTACGTTTGTGTGTGTGTGTGTGTGTCAGAGTGTACGTATATAAGAGTGTGCATGTGTGTAAGAGTTTATATATGTATAAGAGCATGTGTGTGTGTGTGTGTGTGTACATGCATCGAGGTGCTCATGTGTTGTGTTTCCCTGTTTTGATCTCTCCCCGCGTACACTGTACAGGTGAGCTCGGTCTGAAAGGGAAGGTGTGGAGCAGTTGCTCAGCAGGGACAGGTAACAGGTGAAGGTGTGGAGCAGTGGCTCAGCAGGGACAGGTAACAGGTGAAGGTGTGGAGCAGTGGCAGAGCGGGGACAGGTAACAGGTGAAGGTGTGGAGCAGTGGCTCAGCAGGGACAGGTAACAGGTGAAGGTGTGGAGCAGTGGCAGAGCGGGGACAGGTAACAGGTGAAGGTGTGGAGCAGTGGCAGAGCGGGGACAGGTAGCAGGTGAAGGTGTGGAGCAGTGGCAGAGCGGGGACAGGTAACAGGTGAAACAGAAACCTGACCAGGTGTGTTTCTGACAGAGCCGTCAGTCAGAGCCTCAGGCCTGAAGGCTCGCACAGATCAGACCGCTCAGGTAATGTTTTCCCCTAAACCTCTGAGCTTAAGCTCTCACCAGGGAACAGTCACAGTTACTCAACCTTCCACATACACACACCCACACACACACACACACACACACAAAAACACACACACACAGCCTCTCACCAGGGAACAGTCACAGTTACTCAACCTTCCACACACACACACACACACACACACACACACAGCCTCTCACCAGGGAACAGTCACAGTTACTCAACCTTCCACACACCCACACACACACACACACACACACAAACACACACACACAGCCTCTCACCAGGGAACAGTCACAGTTACTCCAACCTGCCACTCTAACAGACACCATGATAAGCCCCTCCCATCCCAAACACACAGGGCTGCCAGAACGATGTCTGTGTGCTGGCAGAGTACCTTTCGCCCTTCTGCAGTCTCCATGACGACCACAGGGGTGAAGCAGAACAAGCCAAATTGTTCATATTTTACAGCAAAATATCTAGCAATGTAAACAACAGCAAAATCACAGCTAACATGCTACAAATCCGCGATTGTCGGCTCCATGCTGACGTTAAACCCTTCTGAATGACCGGATTAACCATCAAAGCCAGTGTTGACTTGAGTATGTCAGTTAGCAGACAAATTATCCCTAATCCTCAAAGAGTTTTTTTTCTCTTCCATTTCTGAGTTTGACACGTGCGTGATCCTTCGCTTCCCCCACGTGCTCCGCAGACACGTGGAGAGAAGGCCCGCTCCGTCGGGCGCAGCGGCGATCGGACGGCCAGCGATTAATCCGAGGCGATGAAACCGCCGTCCCCCCGAGGGGTGGGGCAGGGGGGTGAGGGGGGAGTCAGCTCTCTCTCCCTCTCACCTGGCAACCCCTGCAGGCATCGCACGAAACACCGCACCTGTCAATCTGTCCGCGCTCTCGTGCGCTCGCCCCGGAACGCCGGCTCGCAGGTGTGCGAATCGCTCGCGGCCCGACGCGGGGATCACGGCGGTTACGTTTGAAAAAAAAAACGTTTACGGTTTGTCCGTCTCACTCGTCTCTGATGTCACGCATATTTCGGCAGCTGAAAAGCGAGCAGGGGCGCAGCGCATCCCCTGCGACTCCCAACCCGGCGGCTTCAGCAAATCACCTGTAAACCACCCGTCTACATCAAAGGGAAACCACCCTTCTACAGCTGCATGCGGTCGCGGTCAGTTTAAAAAAAAATAAAAATGGAAATGTCTTTCAGAAACAAGTGCTGTCATTCAAATTTTGAATGACTTCCCCATTAAAATTTTGCCGTCAACCTCAGACTTACTCAGCTAAATGCGACGGTTTGAAAAAAGGAAGCCACAATGTATCTCTAAAACCGGATGACGTCAGCAACGCTGCCAATCCATTCCTGTCAGGGAAACAAATATTTCTGAGAAGGACCCAGAATCAATCTGACTGTTATAATCGATCAGGCGATGTGTGAACTGTGGTCAACATCAGACACCGAACATCTTGCATGTTTCATGTAACAATTTCTACATGGGTCAGACTGGGTTAACTCTGGGTAAAATGCACACTACATGGCCAAAAGTATGTGGACACCTGACATTCAACATCTCATCAAAAATTATGGACATTAATATGGAGTTAATCCACCCTTTGTTGCTGTAACAACCTCTACTCTTCTGGGAAGGCTTTATATGTGTTGGAGGGATTTGCTTCCTCTCAGCCAGAAGAGCATCAGTGAGGTTGAGCACTGATTGGACGATTAGGCCTGGCTCACAGTTGGCTTTCCAATTGATCCCAAAGGTGTTGGATGGGGTTCAGACCAGTCAAGTTCTTCCACACCATTCTCAACAAAACCATTTCTATATGAACCTCGCCGTGTGCCTGGGGGCATTGTCATACTGAAACAGGAAAGGGCCTTCACCAAACTGCTGGGGAAGCACAGAATCATCTAGAATGTGATTGTTTACTATAGCATTCATAGCAGAAGAACTAAGGGGCCTAGCCCAAATCATCAAAAAACAGCCCCAGACCAAGGGGGTGTCCAGATACTTTTGGGCATATAGTGTATATTACAAATGCTTCAGCTCTTTAGATTCCAGTAAAATTTGAAAACAACCAGATACCAGTGAATTCACAAAAAAAATAAAAATGGGGGGGGGGGGCGGGGTTGGGGTTCCACCCGCAGTCCAGATGCCCCTGTAGGCCGCAGGGCCCAGCAGGTGACCCCTACCTGAGCCAAAACGCTGACAGGTACGAGTCCGAGCTGGGCACTGCGGTCCGGCTCCGATCCAGCGTGCTGCCACAGGGAACACGGGCAATAGGCTCAAATCTAACCCGTGTGCCAGGGAGGGGGTGGAGGGGAGGGGGCACGGGTGATTGGCTGAAACACTTAGCTGGTTGCCGGGGGAAACCCCGATGATCGTGGCCGCGGTTTCCCGCCGGCCGCGGGGTCTGTCGCGCATTCTCCACATGCCGCCATTACTCACAGGAGCACAAAGGATTGTGGGTGGTGTTGATAGGCCGGCACAAAGGGCCCGATCCGCAGACAGCCGGGCGAAACCCGATCCCCTGCCAATCTCGGGGCGGGGGGAGCGGCTGATTGGCTGCCTGCCCAGGGTCACGGTGAGGTCGCATAGACCATGTGATGGATGGAGGGGTAAAGAGGCGGGGTCACGCTGATTCAGCTTTGAGAGGTGCAGGGGCAGGAGTTCAGTGCACTGTACTCTCTCACACACACACACACACACACACACACACACACACACATAAATACACACACTCTCACACGTGCGTACAAGTGAGTGTGTGTGTCTGTACGGGAGCTGCTCCAGGCAGATTCTCATCAGCGCCAGAGCCCCGTCTCTCTGTGAGCGGCTGCAGTACAGAGGGCTCTGCAGGGATTGCAGGCGGATATACAGCCTCACCTCTATCCCGCCATCTTCGCGTAAAAGCACGCAAACAACCACGCGCTCGTCGGTTTGACCAGAGCTTTCCGACGCTGCCAAGCTTCCCCCGTCTAGCGTCTGCATCGGTTATAATCCGCCGTCGTGACGTGACCACGCCCAAGGTTCCATTCCGACAGGCGCATGACGAATCGCTACTCCCGCTGATCCAAACGATTATTCGCTTTTCATTTACATTATCTATTTATTCAGCCGAAGCTTCCGCGTGCCACTGCCCATTCCCGTGTCAATAAGGAGTCAATGTTGAAGGCCATTTTTACTAATTTCACCTGCTGTAAAGGAGGTTAAGTACCGAACTGGCCGGTGAATTAGTATTGGGGGGTTGGTGATTGGCGGTTTAAATCCAATATTCACACACCACATTGCCATCTTTTTCAGCTCCTGCCCAGACGTGGGTGATTAAAAATCCAAAAAGCTTCTTTGCCAAGTTAGGATACCCCTGTTAAGGTAATGTGACAAGAGACAGTCCTGCTCCTTACTGATTGTTCAATACACCGAAACTGTCTAAAACTCTAGAGAGCAGGCTATTCCTGATTTGACAAATGGTAAAAAGTTTTACTACTGTGCGGCTCTGCTGTGAATTTGGGCAGAGGTATCCTACAGCGTATTCATCGAAGGTACTAATAAACAAAGTAGGGTCCCAGTAGACCTCCGATAAACTACAGGGATAATTTAAAAAATAACCACAACGGCTTTCTGTGCTCTTGGGCGTGACTGCTTCCGTTTCCACGTTTCCATTTTCTGTCATGATTTTCTTTCATTATATGAACGAAATGGGGCATAAAAACGAATTTGCTTTAGGGAATGTAAGCGCTGAATTTAATGACCACTGGGGTAATTTAAATTTCCCCATCACGTTAAGAGACCGAACCTGAAACAAAACCCTTGCATCAACCATCAGACAGCTGTGCCATTTATCCACTGTCACCTGTTCAAGAAAGGCAAACATTTAAAAAAATCCTTCTGCAACCGTCAGAAGGAGAATTGTTTTACATTTCTCTTCTTAAAAGAATAACACGACAGTGGGCGTCCGCTCTTCCCTAAACCAAAAGGAACGTTTAAATCCCTGCGCGCGCATGGGCCAGTTTTCATGGAGAGACGCAACGCGCAGACAGTCCGGACACTCACTGTACTGCCTGACAGGCACTTAAATGAGGATTGCGCGCCAGGCGTGTTTCAGCGCTTCACCTCCGCCGGTCTTTTCCTTTCAGCGGTCTCGCGGAAAACATAAAACCGTTGGCTGCGTGGCCGCGGGTGATAGGATCGCTTTCACAGCTTTGGCTCGCGAGGCACTCAGTCAGGGCAGGAGTTCTGAAAGCCCTCGAGCACAGTCACCGTTCCGGGAACGTCACGTAGAACAGGTTTGGAAAGTGGCAGTAAAAACGAGACGACTGGTATTAAGTCAACTCGGATACGGTACATTTTTACTCGAGTGGATTGATTTTCTCCCGACTGAACTCATCAACTGCAGCAGTTGAATTAATAGAGAATTCTTTCTGATTTCGTCTAGGCCTTTATGTCATATAGTTATGATAATCTAGAGACCTTAACCTATATATATATATAACTGAAATATTTGTGTTAGTCGTCGTTAATCTGTTAGTAGTTAACCTATTTAATCCATGCTACTTTTTAATAATATGCTGACAAACATTCGCCCAATAACTTTTAAAATGGCGTTGGATAAGTCACTGTCGATCTACGCTGGTCCGACACCACTGAAATTCGGGCTTCTGAAATTGGACCTGCGTAGATTGAATGCTTTTGAATTTCTCATTTACGGTGGCAGTAATCGACGGATTCCTTTCAACAATTACATTTCTTCCAGACCAATTATGACGTTTATTTATATTTGTAGGGAAGGGTGTGGGGCTTTAGGTATTGTAAAAATACGTGTTATTAAATGGTTTCATTAGCACCTACTTTACGCAATTCATAGGCTTTTACGCCCTCGGCTAGAGTCGATGAAAAGACATATGTAAGCTACTTAAAAAAAACAAAAAATCAAATGATTCATTGCTTTGTAATTGTCATTGTAATTTGTGTCGTGCGTTCAAGCGTGTGAACTTTTATAAGCTACAATTTCACATATAGGCCTTGTAGTATTGCACTATGAAATTTAATTGTTAACATTTTCCCTAATTTTAGCCCACGAAATAAATAAAATAAAATAAACGACAGAACTTCTATTATGTTGAACAGTAAAAGGAATGTAATTTTATTGCTATAAAATTCAAGCCTGGTAGCCTAAATATTAAACATTCTTAAAAAATCAAAACAAAAACTGTTCAATTAAAACACTTAGCCTGTTCGCACCCATATTTTCTTATGTGTTCAAACTTTTGTAAAACTGAAGATTTTATTTTTTTGGCCTGTTGTTCAGCGAGCAAAAGTAGTAGAAGACGTTTGGTTGGGAGGTTGAAAGACAAACGGACTAGGGTAACCCAAATATAGCTCAGGTTTTACCCTGATATAGCCTGGCTACGTCCCCGTCGGCTAGAAAACTTTCACTTTGCAATCAAATCTAGCCAGGTTTTTTTCCCCACCCCAAAGATGTTTACTGGGTAATTGTCAAAATTTATCTCAATAAAGAAACGGATAATAACAATAATAATAATAATAATAATAATAATAATAATAATAATAATAATAATAATAATAATAATAATAATAATAATAATAACAATTATGTTATTTTGTTGACCGAAGCAAGTAGTTTCCCTTTCTAAGACACATATAGGCTACCAATAAATTTTTTAAGTTTTGATGACGATTCCAGTATTTCACAAGTACGATGATCAGTGTTTGTAAATCAGTTGCGTCCTTACAACAGTTTTTATACAATACTGTAGATTTCAGTCTGGCTTTCAAATGAAAACCCTAACTGGATGCGTCTGAGTTGCCTAGTTGGACGCCGTTCTCTGGTATAAAGGTTTGGACGTTGACAGTAAACATAAGCATATTTCCATATGAGTTCAGTTTTGGGAAAGAGATTCGAGTATGCGCTCTGCCTCTCTCACCAACATGAGAGAATAGGGCCCGACGCCAATCAGCGCACATATTGCCAATCAGCGCAGTGTAATGCATTCAGAACCGTAGGTGGCACAGTGCTGAAAAACCTCTTGCCAGGTCAGAAAACATGAGATCAATTTCAACATATCCAAAACTGCGGATCAGTATTGGATGAAACGTGAAACGTTGGATACCTCCGCGCGTGACGGACGGTTTACAGCGGGTACAGGGTGAAACTGTGTTTTGGTTTGGATGCTATGGCAACAAACTTTCTGAGTGACCGCAGAGTGACCCGGCCCGGGGTCGTGGGGGTCACGGTCTGTTTCTAATCCAATCACCTTGGTCCTCTTGTGCTCTCGCGACTCGTTCGCCATTGAGGGGATTCAAGAGGTAGTCCATCTACACCCCAAAAACTACTGCTTCCACAATGGCTTCGTCTATGCATCACTTTAATTTTAAGGGGTTTGATTTAGGACAAAGAACAAACAAGAAAAGCATGCAAATGCAAATGTACAATTACTATCGAGAGTTAGAGCTAAGGTCCGCGTGAACGCTCATGCAGTATTTCCTTCTTTTGGAACGTTAAGACAAATATGCTACTTGCACGAGATAATGTGCACCTAATACTGCATCCGACGGTTCGTCCATTTTTTCCTGTTCGTTATTTATCACATTCAACCGAAACCAAAACAAACCACGGAGGCGAAATGACTTAGCCTAAATAATTTAATCAAAGCGGCTTAAGCGTAATTAGGCCTACTACAATTGTCTGTAATAAGCAACTGGATTCAATATTTAGGTACATTTATCGTTAATAATAATAATAATAATAATAATAATAATAATAATAATAATAAATGTCATTTAATTGTAGGAAATTTCCCATAATACAAAAATATAAAGACAATATTTCCACATATAGGAAGAGACGCACTTAGAGAGAAGCCGTTGACTGAACTGGGTTGTTCAAAATTTGTTTTAAATTTAAATTGAATCTATACATTCCAGCAAAAAATATATTTTATGTGTGTGTAATATTTTATAACATTATGTCGGGTCTAACAATTGCGTGACCGACCCTGGACGGATTTATATGGGCCACGCGCCGGTTCCACATAGAGCGCGTGGTTAATTTAAGTTTAACATCTACCGTATAGGCACATAAACAAAGAAACACGTTTCGCACTCAAAGATATAGGCGTAGTGGTGTTTTATATGAAAATATAATAAGCATGAGTCTTCTGTATGCTATACGTTTGACATTTTTCACCTATGTGCTTCCATCTTGCCACGTAAAAATAGACTGCTATATTTATTTATTTATTGTATAAACCTATTGCTGACACGAGAAAATCTAATGCCGCTTTTTAGTCGGACGTAAAATTACAATAATTAAAATTTTCTTGCAAGACCATATAAAGCGGCACAACCAGGAGGATATCGCCCCCAGCACCACGCCTGCAACATAAGAATGTCCCTCTGGCGCAGAAATGTTTCTTTACGATGCTGTTCTGCACTCTTTCATTTCAAAGCAATTTAATTTAAAATTGCTCAGTTAAAGGGACAGAACCGGTAAGGAACGATGCAGGGGCCGATGCAGGGAAAAATGTTCTAATTTTTAACACATTTATTTGCGCGGTGTGAGCCTTTCACGCTGGTCAGTATTGAATTGATGGTGAATGAAACTGTGATTTTATTTATTTATTTATTTTTATTTTTTTTGGTCTGGTCGTACATTTCTATTTTGGATAAAATTCTAATACGAATTATATAAACTGGTTCCCAGAGGTCACGCGGCTCCCCCACCGCAAGACATCTCACATTTTGGAACCGTCTCCACCTCTCCCCTGCGTGTAACGGCGCGTTAGGCTAATGTGCAATACTTTTAATACTTTTTCCAAAGTTTAAAATCTACTCCGAGGCAGCATTCAATATAGATACAGTCATATACAGCAGGATCATAAAAAACGAAACGAGAAAATGAGCAATTTTTTGCACAGACTACCGCGTGCTCATTTAGAGTTGCTAATGCACTTCCGGACTGTGCATTTCATGTTGTGAGGATATATCAAAATACTTCGGAAACATCGTCGCTGCAGTAAATTCAGGAAAGCGCTTAGGGCGCAGAAAATTGTGCAAGTGAATGTGCCAGCAGACTGACAACCAGTCAGACTCTCGCACAATTGAACTCACAATTAAATAAAATATAGGCTACAGATAATTACATATTTAAATTAATTAAAAGTTTAAATCTTAAAATTCGAAAATTAAGCCCGGACGTTTTTGTTTTAACGTTCCAAGAACATTAACTGCACTGAGCTGTTTTTCAAAAACATTATTTCATCGTGACCAATGCGCTACGAGTCAAACGGGAAAAGAACACACATATTTAGGAGAAAACCGAAACGAAAATTCAGTCAAGCCCCAGAATTATTTTCTAATGATTTAAACTGTAAATAAGTGTCCACGAAGGCTGCACAAGGACAAGAAAGGAAAATCGAGCTGTTTGGTTCAGAAGAAAAACGCAAATCGCCGATGCAATGTAGTATACAGTTCACACAAAATATATCAGCTTGTACACAGTACGAAGACATTACCCATGCTTGTCAACCAGACTATTTCGCGCGCTCAAAAAGTTTTCATACACTAAAAACAGACATTGAATGTTTTAGGCCTTTATAAACCAGCTGTTTTTACAGAAAAGATGTCCCTCGCAAACAGAAACACTTACACGGTTTCCTCCGTCTCACATCCGGGGAATAAGTGGCTGGATCCGCGCGGCCTGCACAATTACCTCTCGCACAGGTAGAATTCAAGGTAAAGGTGAACGCACATCATCAATCACTAGTCAATTTCAACGTGGCCGCGCACCTCAAAGCAAGACCCGAAGCAACGGCACTGACAACACAGCGCGTGTAATTTAATCCGGCGTCTTTGCTTCAGATGAACGCTGGAAATGACGGAGAATGCTGGGCAAGTTACAGCCTTTCTCAAACAAACACTTCCTCAGATCTGATCTGCTAAGTTGGCAAGAAACTTCAAGGGTGGTCGGGGTGAATTCTACGCAAGGTCTGGCCCGAGAGGAACAATAAAATAAACATTAATAGGAAAGCCATTAACCTAGACTCGGATGTAATCCATTAAGAATGGCGCGGAGAAATCCGGAGTTAAAACCGTTTGATAGGCTGTAGTGCGTTTACTCTGAAACCATCTATCATTCATTGCAAGTATGAAAATGTTTACTGTCGGACCTAAACAAACCACACTGGGTTCGTACATCATTCATAATTCACCCAACGTATCATTCATCGTGAAATGATGCAAATTAGCTCAAGTTGTGCTAATTAATAAAATCTACATTAGTATCATACTAGAGGGGGGGGGGGGGGGGGGGGGGGGGGGGGATAACCGCTGTCTGCTGTCTGTAGCGAGGTGCACCGAAATACTGGTGCCACCGTGTCAACATTATTCACTACGCTGGCATTCCAACAATAACTTTTCCAGTGCGGAGGCCAATGTTCGGAGCTGAACGCCGGAAGTGGCTGAGCATGACGTCAGAGGGCCACAGCAAATGTGTCCGTGCCCAACATAGTAGGGCTGCACGTGAAAGACACGCCCCCCCCCCCCCCCCCCCCCCCCCCCCCCCACCCACCCACCCCACATGAAATCCAAAGCATCCAATCACGCACCCGAGAGAGAAACTTCACCAACCTTCTACTTTCAAATCGTAAAATATATTTTTATTTTATTTACTCCTGTACTCCAAACTACTGGGAGCGAACACAACATTTTTGTGACGATTTACGCGCCTGAAAAATGCTTCATCTTAGGTTTTAAACTTCTAAAAAACACTGAATACGAAATTGCGATGCTACTTCTTCGAATTTCATCAAACCCATTACTAAGAAGGAGTGCGTGTCTACTAAGAAACTTAACTGATACCACCACACACACCACACACACACACCTAACCGTAACTCTAACACACCCCTATGAACCTCGGGAATTCTCAGTAAAGAGACAGGAATATCCCGCGCTGTCCTTCCTGCCACGCCGTCGCGAGCCTTTCTATATTTACTCTCGGTGTTTACACAGCGGAATTAATCCATGCGAAAGTTTTACTTCGAAAAGAAAAATCTCGACGAGGCTGTCATTCCCAGTGACGCTGACGCACGCGATCGTTTCCTCAAAAAGGGGATCAAAATAAATCCACGCGCCTCCTCTGGCCAGTGCCGGTTTAACCGGACGCAGTCTGCACTGTAGACATAATTTTGCCTTATTTCAAAAGCCGTATTTCAGTCACTGTGTCCCATCTCAGGGGCGCATGGCTGATTTACCCAAAACCTTCCATTTGCAATACGTTCATTAAGCAGAATTGAGGTGCAATACAGCTACAATACAACACATTACCCGTAGCTAAAACTTATTCGTGTTGTCTTTGTGTACATAATTAACACACTGTTTTAAAGATACGGAGTTAACTCTTAGCTGCGACTCTAAAAGTTAGGCCAAGTCAAACACAGGAAACTTGATCCTGTATAACCATTTCCAGTAACGAATTTCAGCAACCTTTTTTCCTTACTTCTAACCTAATATTTTAGATTTAGGTACCCTGGCCACTCGCGAGAGTTAGCTTTAAATGTAATTACTTATTTGTTCCTAAAATAGATTATCCAAAAGAAATACCTCCTAGACAGACCTGACTATGTGGCCAGGAATAAGGCCGTTCCCAACATCAAGCACCCTCGATTCTATATCATTCAGGTGCGTCAGTTATAAAATGCGCGCATAATAAAGGGTTCTCGGTTTGGTCGCAAAACGGACAGGCCTTCGATTTATTTGTTTTGACTGTGATTCATCCTCCTATGCCCTGGTCCGAACTGAGATATTATCCACTAGCCATGTTTAATAGGTCAATAGGTCAGTCATAGATCACTGCAAATGGATTGAATGAGAAACGCGATGCTATCTATAGCTACATTGTGATACATTGAATAAACATTGTGCATCTTTATGCTGGGCTGAAATTAACGGAGATAAAGAGTGAGACACAAATGGAAGCATACAGCAGTATGTTATAGAAGCAAGTGCGATTTAATACATACACAGACCCGTAAGCTCCGCTCTAAAGGAAGTAAAAAAAAAAAAAAAAACATTTTTGTGTTGCGTTCATTTAAACGGTAACAGATGTCAGCTCATTTCTAACTGATAAACCCAGTGTCAAAGACAGCACGGGGAGGCATTGGACATCATGCAAACGTCACATAAACAATCCACTGGACACGAGACAGTCCCATGGCGCCAGTAACTCAACCAGGTAGGAATTACGAGGTATTTAAAGAATGTGCCAGCACAGGTTGGAGGAGGACCCGTACTGACTTTAACTCGAAGAAAGCAGCGCATATCAGCGTAGTCAGTCTTCAGCACTGCACAGTATAGGCTATATGACTTCAGAATCCGCGCGACTTCTCTCGAGCAGTTCGGGCGCACCCAAGCCCATCACTAGTGCAAGGTGCAAACTGCCGCGGTGCGCGCGCACACGTTTCAGCATCACGAGGTGTCGCAGCTCCTTTAGTTAAAAAAGTAAAAACGCTTAACTGTCAGACCCCTGGAGGCTTATTAACGACACTTGGTTAATTATAACAACCTTTCACAACACGCGAAATTAAAGGTCCAGACTGGATTTTATCTCGCTGTAAGTGCTCGAATAGGCTAGTGCATTTCTTTGGGTACTTTCCCTGTCAGTTGCTCGTGATAATTGTCTATCGTGTAATAATTTACTCAGTTTACCCTATTATACATCTGACTTGGAAACTCGTCGAATATATTTTTAAATATGATTATCTCAGCATTCCTGATTGTATAATGCTTTGGGAAATAGTTATTTAAATCGTTATAAGATTTCCAGTGGGATGCACGTGCGATCTAGGTACAGCTATAGGGATCAGCTGTAGAGGATCCCGTGGACGAGGCTGGAGATGGCGTGGACGGGGCAGAGAGCGCTTTTTGAGAGTCGTCTTCTGCCTTCTCCTCGTGCTCGGCGATACCAAACGAGCACCTGGGCAGCAGTCCGTCCTTCTCGCGCTTCTTCTGCTTCATCCTGCGGTTCTGGAACCATATCTTCACCTGCGTCTCGTTGAGGCGCAGCGCCGCCGCGATCTGCACGCGCCTGGCGCGGGTCAGGTACTTGTTGAAGTGGAACTCCTTCTCGAGCTCCGTCAGCTGCTTGGTGGTGAAGTTGGTCCTGACCGTGTTGGGGTGGCCGGCGAAGCCGTATTCGCCGGCTCTGCCTGACGGGGGAAAGATGAGCTGTCATTGTTTCCACATCTGGAGTCTGACTGCAGCAATAAGACGCGGTTCTCAACTGTAATAACAGGAAAGGGGCCGTCTGGCAGAACAAACACTGCTGAGATAAGGACATGACTAAAAAAAAACGACACCCAGCGTCATTCTGAGCACATCACAGTTTCCGTTAAGAGTTGTACTAAACCGATTGAATAAAGTTTTTAATCCCCTCGCCCGCGCGACACTCACCCGTTTTAGGAGGGTTTCTTTTTACTTTCATCCAGTCGAACGTCTGAGCCGGAGGAGAGCTCTGGGACAGCGGCGAGCAGCACGAGCTGCGGCGCGCGACCTGCAGAGGCGACAGGGAGCTCGCGCATCCTGCGAAGGGCAGATTGGGTTGCCCTTGTCCATATGCCGCGTGAGTGTACTGGAGCTGGTCCAGGGACGCTCCACCACAACCCCGTCGATGCTGCGCCCCGGCCGACGAAATATTCCCCGAGTAAACTATAGAGCCGCACGGGGGGTATCCGGCGCTGGAGTCCAGGTCTTGATTCAGCGCGCAATAGCTGGCACAGAAAGCCTGAGCGCCGTAGCTGGAGCCGCTGCCGTGTTGGGTGGCATATGTAATACCCAGGGGGCCTTGCGGCTGGTAGGACCCCGGCTGCTGAGGGAGAGGTGCGATGCCACCAGATGACCCCCTGGTCGCGATAAAGCGATCACCCTCCACACAGTTATTAGCGCTGACAGCGCAGGAAGGGAAAGCCGCGGCTCCGTGATCTGGATAAAGGGCTCTGGCGGAGCCTGGCCCGCCGCCGCCGCTCATCACAGAGTAATCTAAGAAGGTGCTCATTGCCGCATGGTCTCGGTGTCACTGGACTTTTGTCAGGCCCGGGACTGACGATGCCTCACCCCGGATGACCGTGCCAACTCGCCGGCTCCGTCCATCGGGTCAGCAGTCAGCGATATGAACGAACGATGGCCGTCACGTGGCTCGGGTCAGCCACTGAGCGCGCGACATCGCTCAGCGCGCCCTTCACTCGGTGACAGATCACCGTTCCAGAGGCATTTAAATTCCAAACGCTCCTCCCGATCAAAGTGACGCGCGTCAGCTCTAATATCAGTAGTGCAAACAATGGCATGCCGCTTGGTCGCACGTTGACGCAGGTGTGCAAGTTAACATAGACTCTTTCTAATGGCTGAAATACGAGTTAAATAACCCCCGCCCCCATTTGACAAAAGATGCGACTATAAGCTCTGTCATCAAACACAGCAGGTAAGATGACAACATTTCTAAACTGAAATAATTTAAATGCAAATATATTGTCAGTAGACAAGCATGGCGAACATTGATAATGTCGGAACTTTTTTCTTTGGTGTGTGAGTGTGTGTGAGTGGGTGAGAGAGAGAGAGAGAGAGAGAGAGAGAGAGAGAATGTGTGTGTGTGTGTGTGTGTGTGTGTGTGTGTGTGTTTCAGTGTAAACTCGCCTCCTTGAGCTGGCCTACTTGAGGCTGGAAGCGTTTGAATCTGGAGCTGTCAGGAGATTGGCGGGGAAGCGAACTTCGTGTCTGTCTGTGTTCACAGCTGTTGGCATGGAGATGAGAGGCTTGCGTAATCTTACACCCTGGCGCGATAAAAAAAAAAGGGGAAAAAAAGTTGCAAATCACAGCCTCGCGGCAGTTCGCCCAGCACATGTGCATTCCCTGCATAGCCGCGTGCTCAGATAGTAACGCACTTAAAACAGACTGAATTTATGATGCGGGCGTTGCGATGCTGACAGCATATGTCTCGCGAATATGCTACTGTTTATATCTGTATATCCAGTTCCCGAGTATATCACGTACAAATTTACATTGGGCTTTTTAAAGAATAATTTAACAGAAACTCATCCGCTATTTTTAAACATTGCAGTGTAGCCCACACTCATGGGCTATGCTGCCCGTCTGTTTTGTTTTGAGGTCAATTTAACGGGAACACTCGTATTGATATAAAACAATAAAATGTCAAATATCATAATAAATTCCGGATGGTCCAGATTCCCTTATTTATGATGTACCGGAATATGTATCTATAAAAAGAACCTCCAGAATTCTGATGCACACGTCATATAATATAATCCTAGACTGCAAAATGCACTGGGAGACGGCACGTGCCCTCCCTCTGAAATCTGATTCAACGAGACAAGAACGGCCCCGTGGACGTTCTGAGCACGCGGCCTCTTGCTCGAGTATAAAATGGCGCTCCTCTCCTGGACCCAGTTTACGAGAACAACGAAGCGACCTTCAGCCCTTTTCTTGGTGCTGAAACCGCCAGCAGCCTGTCTTAAGCAGGCGCGCTCTCAGCACAGCGCTCGTGTTGGCTATACATTCCACGCCCAACATATAATTGAAGCGAATAAGTTTGAAGCAATACGTGGAATAAATTCACAGGCTATGCTAGCTCTTCAGCAGCACATTCTAGTTCGCAGATTGGGTGAACCCTGGTCGGGTGAGGTCCGCCTACGTGCTCGACATGTTTCGGCCTGTAGTAGGGGGGGAATCTTAGGAGGGAAGAGAGTCCGCATAGTGCAAGAACTGCAGTGCTAACCGGCTTGGGAAGTATCAGTGTATGAGCACCACCTGAAAAGTCGTCTTATCTGAAACTGTTTATACACATTCGCGCCGCGAACGAGTCAACTGATGGGAATATTGGCAAGATGTCACTCCGTGGCCGGCGTGAAACAGTGGGATGTAATAAGGTTACGCGCCACGCTCTGCGTAGATAAGGCCTCTCTATTGATTCAAATTAGCCACTCGAGTAAAGTACACTCATGCAACTGAGGCGATAAAATAGAACGCGAAATGAAACAGCCAATTGCGTGATAATGTTAGAGTCGCAAATTCAAAAAATATATTTTATTCTGCCCATAAAATGTAATCATGAGCATCAGGCAGCTAGTACAAAAGAGCAACGAGTGTGAACATAAAAACAATGTTTTTTTATGTGCTGCTGTTGAAAAATTAAATCCAATCATATGTGTTTTCATATAATAATTATATAGGTGTCCCTATATATGTTTTAGAGAAAGTAATGAAAGGTTATGTTATATCTTTATCATTAAAAAAAAAAATATTACATTTAAAATATTTAAATATTGAATAAAATAACATGTAAGTGTAATATTTATTTTGTGCATTGGTGTATTGAATAAATGAAAGGAACGTGAAAACAATTTTTTTTAAGTCTACAGCTTGATGCAGCCGGCCTGAATTACGCCGCGTGCCACTCTTGGTTATTTCAGTCAGACACACAGCGCGCGCTCTGTCGCGTTAAACCGCTATAAAAATGAATTACTACCGAACAGTGACGCTTTTGGCTGGGATATCCCAGCTCCCTCCAAATACGTAGGAGGTTTTTATTTGCGTTTGCGCCTCAGCGATTGATCTCTGCGTTGACATGTTCATTCATAAAAATGGTTTGATTTATGATTTAGGGAAGAATTTCATCCGGAGATTCCTGAGCATGTCCCTCAGCTCGTGCAGTGCAAAGCAGCACTGCCGCCATGTCTTCTCCTCTCTGCGCGAGCCACGTTGTGTAGTCTGCTGGTAATTTGGTTTATATTTAACAACAGATTATAGGTGTTTACAGGGAGCGAATTTACAACTACATTCGTGTAATTATCGAATATTAAACGCGAATGAATGTAAATACATAATAAAAACGAGGTTTCCCCCAGAGTATCAACTGAATGCTTTTATTTATAAACACTTAGCCACACTGTGACATAAGTTAATATCAAAATTTATTTAATATTTTCTAGAAGATGCTGGGCCGACTCGGACTCGAAGACCTGCAGTTGTGAAATGGGTAACTGCGTGCATTCAGGTCTCGAATAAAATGGTGAAATAATTGTTTTTCGTTGATTTTCTAGGTGTTTTGGGAAGGGAAGCTAATTCGTGTATATTAAAAATGGACACAACGAAGTTTCAGACATTCACTTACCATATTAGTTTTTAAGTTTTTCACACAGTATGTCTTTAACATGTTAATTACAACAATCGCAAAACATCCGATGCTAATCTTTTTAAAAACCTTTCAGTCACATTTAAAAAAAATATATTTTCTTGATTCATACATTAAATGTATATATATGTGTATATATTATTGTGCAATATACATATAACTCATAGGTATATGTCCATTCTCTTAATTTTCTTTATAAAGTTCTCGTGTCCTAAAAAAAAGTTTCGTGAAATGACCCAGTGACACGTTGGCCAAAAGGTACTGGTATCAAGTCAGCTTTATTCTAACAAAAATATTCATGACATTGTACCCGAAAGCCATACAAAAATAAAAGCACAAAGATTGTTCTATAATTGTCTTTTCGTGTTTACACGGCCATTAGGCTATATTGCCTTTGGATAGTAATCTATTTACTTTTTGTCGCTCAAATATCAAACTAAATATGTACACGAACCAAAGCATGGAATCTTACCTCATTTTTATTAATTATCTATAATGTAGCCATAAACACAATGGTCTGATCATTTCGTATTAAAGTTAAAGAAAGCGGCTACAGAGTTCTTGTTGCTTTTGCTGACGGATTCGCCTGTTAAGATCCGCTTTCAATAGTTTAAATGTTGCAAGTCGATTGTTGTGAGGGAGTCCGAGAAGAAATAATAACTGTCGGTAGAAATGTCCGCGGGACTGTCCAGGGACTCCGACAGGCTGGGAGAGGCGGTGTCGGAGAGGTGCAGGCAGGAATCCGCGGAGAACACAGAGAAGTCCTCTAAAGCAGGAACGTCCAGGGCCGGGGGAGCGCCATTGTCCAGAGCAGATGCCGCGTCGCGGCCCATTGTGGACGCGCAGGCCGGAACAGTGGGCGACGGGCTGGGAAAATGTTTCAGATTGCTGTCATTGCTGCGCAGAGGTGCGACGGTGAAAGTATGCGATTCTCCATTGTGTACATTCAGCGGCTGTTGTGGAGCGAGGGCGTTCTGCTGAAAGGGGTAGCCGTCCCTCTCCGACAGGGCCCCGGTCTCATTGTTCACGGGTGGGTCGTAGAGGGAGCCGGGCTCCTCCTCGCTCGGTCCCTCGTCCTCGCCGCCCCTCGGCTTCCCCTCGCCGCCGTGGTGGTCCTTGCACTGGGTCTGTCTCTTGTGTTTCATCCTGCGGTTCTGGAACCACACTTTGACTTGCCGCTCGGTCAGATCCAGCAAGGCGGCGATCTCAACCCTCCGGGGCCGACACAGATACTTGTTGAAGTGAAACTCCTTCTCCAGCTCCAGGAGCTGGGTGTTGGTGTAAGCCGTTCTCAGTCTGCGAGATCCTGCGACGCCACTGTCCGGAATCTCGGGCGAGCCTAGAACGTGTCAGCGGTGACAACATTAACAACTACGGTAGCAGCAGCAGGGGAAGAAAAAAACATCGCAGCATTTCCGTTGTATGGTGCAATCACAAACCACTCGAGAATACACTGAATTTAATACATGCATTGCAACAAAATGGCCGCCAATTGCAGTAAAAACATGTATTGTTGCTTTGCCAATGCAACTGGTGCAATGTTTGTGAAAACCGAGCACTGGGGTTCACCGGCTTTCTGATCAAAAAGAAAAAACCCAAAATAGCAGCAAGGCTCTGGGAATGTGGTTCAGCTCGGCAGGATAATGAATACGTCAGCTGCCGCGCAGAGCAATGGCCGTCTATCACTCTTCATTACTGTCAAATATCAGAACCCTGGCACCAGCGTGGCGTGGAAGGTCAACGTGGAAATCAAATAAATCTTTTCACGTTGCATAAGTTTGGGGAAACTTTTCACGTCTACAGAAAATCCCACGCGTTGTGCATCCCCAAACAAATAATAATAATTTGCGTATGCCTTCCAACTTTGTTAGGCACGACCTAAATCCACCTCAAGCATTAAAAAAAACAACACTTTTTTACTTGCTAGTTTTCCGCCACTCTCCCGTCTCTCTAACTCACGCGCGCAGCTCACCTTGTGGGGAGAAGCAGACGGTTCCGCTCGCGGCGGCCGTAGCAGTGGACGTCGGCAGGTGATTTTTCTTGGCCGCTTTTTTCTCCTTCATCCAGGGGTACTCCGGTGGAAGAGAGGCGGTCGAGAGAGGGCTACTGCCATTGGGGTTCTGTCTGGGCCGGCCGTGGCGAGGGTGGCTGCCCCGATTGAGGCTGGGAATTGTCTGCTCGAAAGGCGGAGGGACCTGTGTCGAGTGCGAAAGCGTCGAGCTCTTGATTGATGAACTTTGAAATGAATCAGCGACAGGGGGAAGAGACGTCAGGCACTCTGCAAGCGACGGCTGACTATTGATAAAACCGCTCTCGCGCTCAAATTCGTAATTCATCTCCTCTCGCTCGGAGCGTTTGAAAGTTAGCTCTTATTAGAATGCACGGTCCCAGATTTTTTATTTTTTGAACAATAAAATCGCGGCAAATATATATTTTTTCTAATTCACTGATTACGGCCGTATGGGGACCGCGCTACTATTAAACTATTGAATTCATGGAGACAAGGTTGAAATTGGACCGAATTGCCTGTCACATGATTACTTCTGCCCAATGACAATTTGGGGTTTAATCAAAAGAAGCCACTGTCTGCGTGATTGATCCAAAAAGTCTGTAAGGAACGCCTCGTTCTGGGGGGAAGGACTGTTTTTATTTACACGTTCTGGTCAGTTTGTCCACTACTGCCTTCCTGCCGCCCTGATATACAGGCTATATTTTTGAATCGCCATTGCAACGGGACCGCGCGTCAGCCGCGAGCCTGCTGCCCTCCTTCTCTCGTGCTGTTTCTGGACGTCAGGGGAACGCCTCGCGCCTCACCAGTCAGCCCAGCAACTACATGCAAAGCCTGCAGTCACTAACAAAGTACCCCATTAATCTAGAAAGTTCTGACAGGAAACACCAATCGCCCAGGGATGCTGGGAAAGCTAGGCTGTATATGGCCTCTGTCACGTTAACACGCACATACGTGCTCTCGCGCATACATGCACACACACGTACACACACGACACATTTTAGCATATCCACATTTTAAATACCACCATGAAACAGTCTTTACCTGTTATAAAAACAAAAACAGGTATTGCAGACAAATATTGTTATGCAGAAGGTATTCTCTCGTTCTCTTTCTCTCTCCTCTCTCTCTATACACCCGGCGGTGCATCTTACAATTATTAGTGTCATTTGTTTACCTAATACATAATTTGATTGTAATTTCCTGAACAAAATAATATTTGTTTATTATTATTTGAATGTGACAATAACAAATGCCGCCAGTGTGCATATATAACGCATATATGTACACTACTCAAATATATATCTGTGCATATACATATGTGCAGTGCACGCACAGGCTCGAGCCGTAGCTGTCTTAAAACCGCCCCCCTCTCTTAAAATGCCACAAAATATAAGAAAATGGTGGAAATAATAGCTTTTGCTTGAGTAGACCCCAGACACAAAGGCAGAACAGACACACGGGAAGGCAAGATTCCACTACCTGACCTTTCGGGCTGCACGCGCCTTTTCCCTCAGAAACCGGCGCGGATGGATTATCCAGGTGTGGCGAGTCAGTTTGCGCTTCAAATAAAAATCCTAATTTTTTAATTAGGTGTGGATTGTTCTCAACAATAAAATAAAAAAAAAAAAAACGAAACTCTTTGCTTTTAACGTATGTTCTCGATAAAATAAAGCGGCTTGTTTGAAATATATGTATATTATGTCGTTAATAGAGGATAATTTATTGAAGAATTTTGTTGGTATGATATTGTATGCTAAATTTATATGGTATTTATTTCCTCCTAAATAAGAGAACTGTATGTTTTAAACCTAGAGAAGAACGGTAGGCCTCGCGCGGTTTATTGCTTATATACCCAAACAAAGAGTCTGGAAGCCTGCGCGCGATCAATCTTACTCGCCAAAAGGTCTGACAGCCTTGTGCCCCGAGAACACATTTAAACCTTCTAACTCTCTCTTAGATCAAATGTGGCCGGGAGGACGGGAGACGCGCTGAGCACTTAAAGCAGAAAGGCGCATACTCCTCAGCTTTCCTTACCGTTCTTTTTTTTTTTTTTTTTAGAAGATAATATTTTTTTTCAGAGACTAATAGGCATAATTGGTGAGTATCACATCTTCCCATTATCATTATTATGATTATTCTTTACTATTCAAAAACATTATTTTGAACATGGCTGCACGTTCGTTTGAGTATTTTTATTGTGTATAAATACGTAGGACGGTAAGAGTGTGTGAGAAAAGGACAGACGGTTTTGTAGCTACAAACAGGCTGTCGGTGAATAGAATGAGTGGGCGCGCGCATTCTGCCGAAACCCATTCTTCACGATGCTCCTGGAATTTGGTAGCTTTTTCCATAAAAAACATTTTTAGGATAATAAACTATACACCGCAAAGCTGCGGATTGCAGAACCATTTCAAATCAATTTAAATAATAAAACCATATGGAACACATAATGTGCATGTGTATATTACAATTTTTGATTAATGAGGAGAAACATCACGGATCAATTGTTCTCCGTGTTCCTGCTGACCATATGCCGGGTCGGGCTACGTGTTCCAAGGCCGAACACAACAGACATTAACGAGCAGTACTTTGAACCTTTTGGAGGAGATGTGTACAGGTAAAGAAAAATCACTTTGATGATCAAAATGTGTGTGAACGCGAATATTTAAAATGAGAATTTACCAACATATCCATCCTCGTTTAGAAAGAAAAATAACACTAATGCAAGGGATGCCTATTTATACATTTTGTTGTCATCAATAAACGAAATAAATGGAATAAAATAAAATAAATACGTTTCACGCGCCGTTTCGTTTGTTTTCAATATACAAGAAACGGCCTCCTGCGTGAAAAAACACCAATAACCGTTTAATCGTCTGATAAATACAAAATAAAACACTTAAAGGCTGGCTGGATAAAAATGTAGCTTTTTTTTAGACGACCGTTGTTAGATTATTAACGATCATGAATTATCACACAGCGCCTTCATATCGTTTTAAGTTAGAAATTTAAAATGGCCTCTGCCTCTGCATCGAACAATAGAAACCACCTCTTAAAATATCCGGCGCACGGGCAACGTTGCCTAAACAACAACATAATTACGATGAACATTTAGCTCATGAATAATTTCTAAAAACTGAATAAAGATGTTCACTACTGTTGCAAACTTTCCACGGCGTTCTCATTTTATGACATAAATTCGCAGACAGGCTTTGTAATCATACTAATAGCTTTATGGTTTCATAAATTAATAGGCCCACGTAAAGCGATCAAAGCACAAACGCATTAACTTTTACATTTGTGCTAATTTTATTGAACTTGTGATATTGAAGATTTTGGGGGTTGGGGGGGGGGGGGGGGGGGGGTCTTATTTCAAGCTTGGGAAATACCCTACCTTACTATTTAAAGTTTTATCTATAAACCCCATTAAAATACTTTACTACATCCCTCTGTGAACATCGTGAAACAGTTTTTTAAATCAACATTTCCTTTTTCTCTTTTTCTCTCTCTTTCTCTCCCACACAACCTCCCTCCCCCCTCAGGTTCTTTGAAACCCCCTTGCTGACTAGGCGTGATGGATGTCCCCGCGCGTGGGTGGGGGAGAGCAAGGCCCCATTACGCTCTTCCACCGACCGCAGGCACCGGGAAGAGGAAAACATAAAATCACCATAAAAAAGAATAATCTAGCTTAATTAAAATACACACATTTACGCACATTTACGCGCGTGCGCCAGTAAATCTCCGTGTGTTGGGTCGTTTGATCAGAGGACCAAATGGTTTCTATATCTTTAATGCTTGCAGGTGATTGCAAGAAAATAGTTGTATTCTGTTATTATTATTATTATTATTATTATTATTATATAAAATAAAAGCAACGTTCATGAATACAAAGAGATGCTTTTACATATTTTTTTTAATTTTTATTTCTTAGAACTGGAGCAGCATGGAATGTAAGACAATAAAAACATGATTTTTGCCTTCGAATAAAAATCGATCTTTCGAATAAACAAACGCAAAACGTCTCGTTCTCCTTCCACTCAAGTCTTATTGCATGACTGGTATTTTTATAGGTTAAGAGACAGAAGCCCCGGGAAGAAACCATGCTATGCCAGACTGCTCGTCACGTGCTCGGCCTCGAGGAGAGACCTCCAGCCGGGCGCCGTGTGCTTTTTTCCCCGCTCCGAACAGATGGGGATAAATAATACTTCAAAACTGTATTTTTTTTTTTTTTTAAATCAGAGAAAAATAAATAAAGTTGAAAAGTCCGTCAGAATACAAGAGGTCCCGATACTAACGCGCCAGTCCTTCTCAACCGGGCGCGAGATTCTACGAGGGACCCCCCGAAGTGCAACAAAATGCAAACAAAATACTTCAAAGCGGGATAAATAAAAGAACAAATTCACATTAAAGTATCTTGTAAAAATAAAATTGTTCATATACCCTGTTTGGTTAAGAAAAAAAAAGCTTACGATAAGGCTAGATATGCATATCTGTGCCTCCACGTGATGTCCCAGATATATGCGCATGGAACAACAACATCAGCGAAGTTATAGAGACATTCAAGCAACAAGAATGACTACTAGGCCTATAACTACATCACACAATAAACTATAAAATAAAAAAGAAGGTACATATGCTAATGAGGATTTTTCCCTTTTTCTTCTTGTTTTTTCATTATTTTTTTTAAGAAAGCCGCAGGATCGGTGGTCAGAATACGACCAGCGAGAGGGGGCGTTTCCTGCCCCACGGACAGTTGCGTTACAGATGCGTCAGCTTGGGCGCTTCTTGGATCTTTCCCTGAGAGTAATGCGGTGTAAGGTCTGTGTACGTGGGGTGCGGATCGCACGGTCCGTGGTGGTGACTGTTGCCCATAGCGATCGCCCCATTGTAGTCCATGTTGGCCGAGGACGGATGAGGGAGGTGCGTGAGACCGAACACCGAGGGACCGGAGTTGGCCATAGAATCCACGTAACCTCCGCCGACATAAACCGGGCTTCCCTGCAAATGAGACCCGTAGCCGGGGTTGCTCTGAAGGGCGTGCGTGTCATAGTCGGGCGTGCCCGCGCCAGTCCCCGGGTACCTCTTCTGCGACGGAGGGCAGCTGTTCATGGCGTTGTTTATGGGAGCCGAATATGAGGTGGAGATGCTATATGCGTTCTGATTAGGCTTATTGTACGACGTGGGTGACCTGGATTCATAGGGAACGCTGCTGACGAGAGCGTGCATAGAACTGAGGTACCCCCCCGCCGAGGGTGGACCGACCGGGCTTCGCGGAGACTGCGCCCCGGGAGACGGCATCATCCCCACTCCCTTCTGATCCTTTTTATACTTCATCCTGCGGTTCTGAAACCAGATCTTTATTTGCCTCTCTGTCAGGTTCAGCAAATTGGCCATCTCGACCCGCCGAGGTCGGCAAAGGTAACGATTAAAATGAAACTCCTTCTCCAGCTCCACGAGCTGGGCGCTGGTGTACGCCGTCCGGGCTCTCTTTGACGCGGCGGATCCGGTGGGGCTCGTGTCTCCCGCGCAGCTCTCCACTGAACGGAAGAGGAAAACACAAGATCAGCGACCGCGGCGCGAGACCAAGACGCTGCTCGAGCAGCAGCAGCGCAGCAGCAGTCACAGGAAATGCACAGACGTGATGAATGCTGTTCTGGCTTTGAGGTTTCACAGAAAAACCGCCATGGCTGCTCTAAAGCAGAAAATCTGCAATACACTGTAACTTGCAATAAATAAATGCCTAAATAAACATATAAATGCATAAATAAATAAATAAATGCCTTAACATTCCTGTGTGTGTGCGCATGCATGTGCTTGTATGTGTGTTTGTGTGTGCATGTGTGTGAGTGTATTTTTTTTTTTTTGGGGGGGGGGGGGGGGTGGTATTGCAGTTTAGTGAAGAAAGAACAGCCTGGCACCCCCCCATCCGCCCCCTCCCAGACCCCCAAACCCCCAGACGTCACATTTCATCATAAAAACACCCCTTTGTGCTCTTGCTCTTTTTGGGCCATGTGTCTCTCCGTAGCTGCATCCTGCTGCTGTACAGCCTGGCTTCCTGTGTTCCTGAGGAGCAGCGCTGGGAATCTCACAGGACTATTCCGGGACAGGGGTGGCCTCTCTCACAATGTGCTCACAGCCTGGACACAGGCTCCTTCTGTGCACCCCCCAAAACTGGGGACACCCCCACCCGGGGGGGGTGGGGGGGGTGGGTGGGGGGGGGGGGAAGAGTCTCACGCTCGGCAGAGCGGGGTCCTCATCACCACCAACCAGAAGCACAGCTTTCCTGCTGCTTTTAACCCTTTAAGGTGTACAAATGTGTGACCACAATGTTCTTAACTGAAGATTCTAATGCTCACAATCACAACCGGAAGGTGAAAGCAATGAGAGTTCAAGAACACTGACTTTTTTTTTTTCCAACACTCCAAACCTATTCTTCATAAGGTTAACAAAAATGCTAAGTGACAATAGCTACAACACAGGCATATTTTGGTTGTTGGTTTTATCATTATAATTACAACAGTGACTGCCACAGCAGCAGCGGTAATAAGAGTATTCATAATTAAAAGTTACATCAATGTAATTAGTGATAACTCAGAATAATTACCTAAATTAAACATAATGTCCTTCTATATAAATACATAACTAGAACTACCCAGGGAGTGCTTTGATTCAATTTAAAATATCACACAGATTGGAATCCTATACCAATCTCTGAAAGTCTCTTGTGCAATTGTTTAAAAACAAATCCTTAGAATGTTGTATTCATAAATAATAATTGTAATTCATTGATAATTAATGTAAAATAATAATTATATTATTCATATGTAATGTAATGTAAAGTAATATGTAATCATATCCATTAAAAACCATAATCCCAATAATCACATTAAAAATAACTCAGCCACAGATAAAATCAAGCTTCTTTTTTCAGCCCTGGTCTGAGCAAACATGGGGGTCAGTTCAATCCAAACGCAAAAGGCACGGCACCACGATGTCTAAACAAACACAGAGGAACAGCAACTGGCCCTCCGGTGGTGACGTTCTCTCTGCCCACACCACCTCTCAGCACTGCCCCAAGTTACTTTACATTTAAATAAAAAAAGAAAACAAATAATAAACAAAATGGTCTACATTTTAATTTATGATAACTGTTTCAACTGATGGATTGGCTGGTGGGAGCTTTGCATGTACGCTGTGGTTCTGGTTCTGGTTCTGGAGACCCAGACCGTGTTCTCACTTCAGGGAAACTCTTTAAGTTTGGACTCCAGACACAAGGTCTTCAGGGATCATCCCAAAATCATTTCAAATACATCGTTCAGCCAGTAAAAGTGACTTAAAAATCTGCTTTTCAATTCCTGAATAGTTCACAGATACGCGGAGCAAAATTATTCTAGAAGAACCTCTAGATTGTGCATTTAGTTCTGCGGGAATATTTTTGACAGCAGTGTAGTATAGCTGGGCTTGAATTCACGGGTAGAGCATATTACCCTCATACCACTGAGCAAAGCGCTTAACCTCAATTGATTATTTACATATCAAGCAGGATAAATAGACTGCATGTAAATAAGGTGCGTAAATCAGTCTGGATAAGTGTCTACCTGAAATGAAAATATGTATGTAAACAAAACTAAAATGGAAACAAAATGAAGAATTTTTGGTGATAATTCTCAGAGACCGGCACGAGTCCTTTCAAATTTGATTACTTAAAAAGTGTGTTTTTAAAAAAATACAGCATGTGACTGCAGATCTGCAGATTTAGTGGGGCTGGGAGAGGGGTCAGTTCAATCTAGCCGAGCAGGAGAAAAGCGATGCGTAAATCGCAATAAATCTGCACCGTGCCTGCGGCTTTGCCCTGGCGGTGTGTTTAGATTGAGGGGGTGGGGGGGGGATGGGGCATCAGGGGGGTGTGAGAATATTGGGGGGGGGGGGGGGGTGTGCTGGGGGTGCTGAGGTGAGGGTGAGGTTACATGCAGCTCAGGACAGGGGCTGTGTGTGAACACCATTTCCCCCAGCATGGCTGCCACAGCTGTCTTCACATGCAAATGGGCTCGGCCCGGCCTTCACACGCTCACGCGCGGCTCTTTGATCACGAGCGCGCCGCCGCTGCGGCCGACGGGAGCACACGGGAGTCCTGCGGCTCGTTTGTTTTACGCACACACACACGCCACCCAGGGCCACGCGGGAGGAGGAGGAGCAGAAGAAGAAGAAGAAGAGGAGGAGGAGGAACAGCACATTTGGTGTGTGTTTTAACGCTGAAACCGCACCAGGACATTTGGAGGCCTTATGGTGGAGAGGAGACGGGCGGCTCGCTGTTTGGATTAGGGGCTCATGGGTACGGCGGCCTGCGGGGCAGCAGCTAACAGAGAGCACGTGCCCTTTCTGACTGAAAATACAGAGGCTTTCCCCCACTGCTGTTAAAACTAAAACGCGCCTGTATGTCTTGCCGAAAACAAAAAAACATAAATGATTCTCATAACAATGAATCAGCTGTACATTCAAATTCATACTCCAATGACATGAAGGGTAGGGTGGGGGGGTTAACAGGGTGCTGCTGTAAAAGAGCACATGTTCTTTGTCAGCCCAACCTCACAGAGGTTAATAAATAAATCATTAATTCCACAAAGTTTCGTCAAGTATTGGGTGACTCGCTTGGAACCCCACTACCACAGACACGTTCACCTGTGCTGGAGGTGCGTTTGGGATATTTATCTGTGTCGGAGGTGTGTGTGGGAGGTTTACCTGTGCTGGAGGTGCGTTTGGGATATTTACCTGTGTCGGAGGTGTGTGTGGGAGGTTTACCTGTGCTGGAGGTGTGTGTGGGACGTTTACCTGTGTCAGAGGTGTGTGTGGGACGTTTACCTGTGTCGGAGGTGTGTGTGGGAGGTTTACCTGTGCTGGAGGTGTGTGTGGGATGTTTACCTGTGCTGCAGGTGTGTGTGGGATGTTTACCTGTGCTGGAGGTGTGTGTGGGACGTTTACCTGTGTCAGAGGTGTGTGTGGGAGGTTTACCTGTGCTGGAGGTGTGTGTGGGACGTTTACCTGTGCTGGAGGTGAGTATAGGACGTTTACCTGTGCTGCAGGTGTGTGTGGGACGTTTACCTGTGTCGGAGGTGTGTGTGGGAGGTTTACCTGTGCTGGAGGTGTGTGTGGGATGTTTACCTGTGCTGCAGGTGTGTGTGGGACGATTACCTGTGCTGGAGGTGAGTATAGGACGTTTACCTGTGCTGCAGGTGTGTGAGACGTTTACCTGTGCTGGAGGAGCTGGTTTTCTGTTTGGTGTTCTGGCGGGACTCCTTCATCCAGGGAAATATCTGCTTCCTGGTGGCAGTGGTGCTGGACGGGCCGGTCTTGGTGCCGGGCGGGGGGCCGGGACCGTTGCTGGCGTTTTGGGCGGGAGAATCGGGGGAGGACGGGAGCATCGGGCCGGGGGGAGCCTGCACTCGACTGCCGTCGGGGACATCGGGGGCGGGGGGCCCGGGTGGGGGCCCAGGGGGGGGCGCTCCGTTGGGGGCGCAGATATCCGCGATCTGGCCGGGCTTGTGGAGCGTGAGGGAGCCCCCGCCCCCGCCGCTGGGGAGGGGGGGCTGCAGCGAGCAGTCGGGTCGATGGAACTCAGTTTCCGGGTGAGTGGCGGGGGGATATTGCTGCTGAGCGGGGCCGTAAGCGAAGCCGTTGGCCCCCTGATACGCGTAGCCGGCGTACAGCGCCGCCGCGCCCTCGTAGTAGGGCGCCTTCTGCATCTCGCCACTTCCCAGCGCTTATTTCACAAACTGACAGGGTCCTGACACCCGCCGAGAATAACATTGGCGCCGCGGTCACGTGACGCCCCTCCGCCAATGGCCTCGTCCGCTGCACCTGCAGGGCGACACACGCAGCGGTGAGCGGCCGAAATGGGGCCGATCCATCTTACTTCCCAGAGCCCGGCTGACACACCGCAGACTATACAGGGGAAATATGGAGACCGTTTTCTTTTTTTTGTTGTAGAAAAACTTAAATTTACCCTCTTGGTGGACACATACAGTAGAAGCCAAGTGTACCCTCAACCTCAAAATTCAATTAATATACTTGGTGATTAACTCATGTGCTAATCTTTGTTATTTCCCTCTAAATACATTATACAAAAAAATAAATAATAAAACATAGCCTCACAGGGTAACTATAAATTTATGCAAACCCGTCCTCTGGTTTCACACAACATAACCTACTTGTTTCCTCGTCGAGAGTAAATAATTACAACGCTAAACTGGTTTAGCCGTGTCTGGTAACGCTCTTTAATGACGCGTCAAGGTAATGAAATCTACCGTCACGAACCGACATTCCAATAAATCACAATAACACTTCTATCAATAATAATAACATGACCATTATTATTATTATTATTATTATTATTATTATTATTATTATTATTATTATTATTATCGATGATGATCATGATTATGATGATAATAATAATAATAATAATAATAATAATAATAATAATAATAATAATAATAGTTGTAGTTTCAAGTAGTCTATTTTAATGATTCGATCAGCGTGTTACCAGGCAATGCTCCGTGCGCTCTCGCTGCATAATTAATTGGCCTTAAACAAAAACTCAAAGCCGGAGAAGTTGCCTGCTCGTCTGCATGAACAGAACAGCCAGCATCGCCGCTTTCAGCGTGTGTAAAACAAAGATGGATGGAGGACCTCGGGGAACCTGAAAAACCGGGCGACCATCTCCATGACCACGTCCTGAACTTTACTCTAAACCCCACAATAATGGCTCCTGTCCGCGAGGCCGCCGCGCGGGTGATGTATGGGGGTCAGCGGGCTCGGTAACCAGTGCCCGCACGAGAATGCGGTATCCGAGGCGGCGGGTTCCAGAACGCATAGGTTTGGTGAGCGAATTGGTCGACTTAAAGCCAGAAAAGGCACAACTTTTTAAAGAAACGTTACGTGTCCGCACGTTTTACAGCGCTATTAAGCGCGGAGATGTTTGTTTAAAAACGAGGTAAACACAGTATGTAGAACTGCATATTACAATATCAACAATTATATATGTATGTAAACCAACGAATTACTTGTGATAATTATCGTCAGTGTGCGTTTATATATATATGAACGTTTATATATATACCAGAATTATTATCTGCATGAGATAAATGCATTAATATGTATCAGTATTTCATACTGAATTTATTATTAAGTCGCAGCCCACTCTCATACCTTGATGTATATAACATTTAAAATGTTATACATATTTAATACATAAAGTGACCTTATTTTTATGTCGTATTACTGTCAAACTTTATTCTATTCATAATTATAGCGATGACGCCACGTTTAGCTATTTGCCCTATTCATAAACACGCTTCGTTCTGCCGTTCACTGAGCAAAGAAAATTAAGCAGTTACCCGTGATTGTATGCTCGTTTTACCGGTTACGGGTTTATAATTTTTACTGAATCCTTTTTGGAAAACGTATAGATTTCCCGATAATAATGCTGTAAGTTTATATGTGTAAATGGTTTGAGGCCATTTTACTAGGAACGGAATGGCAAGTAGCAAGACTGAAAGCAAACGTGTCCATGCACGGCTACAGTAGCAGTCAGACTGGTCTGGTGAAAAAACACAAAGCGTGTCCAGAAAATGGTAAAAAATTGTTTTCATGGATTGCATATATTCAACACAAATTCAACTACTGTATATCATAATTACGCCAACAAAATTAAATTGAATTAGCCACGATATATATTTTTTAATTAATGGAAATGTGACCAACATCCAGTCAAACCACCGAATTAACACACTAATTGTGGTTAGTTATGATCTCATGAGCGCAAACGGTATTAAAGGACGGAATCTGCAAGAGTTCACAGAAAAGCACCGCGCGACTATTCGGGTATCGGGCCTCGTGAGGGAGGAGGCTCGAGCGTGTGAACTCTTCTTGAACCGAGATATAAGTCATACGGTCATAAATCACTGGGACATAAACTCCACCACTTACAACTGATAGCCCATTTCTGGCCTGCTTACCTTAGCCTCTGACGACAAATGCAGAGCACATCACAATATTTTCTCATTCAGCGGCAAAATCGATTAAACAGTAGTCCAGAGAAAGTTTAGCGAAGGATACCAACAGACGGCGCGTGCACTTGCCGGAGTCATTAACCGAAAAAGGGGGAAAAAAAGGAAAAAGAACGGGTTCTTTTAAAGGCACAAATCCTTTCTTTTGCTATGGAACGGCGAACCGAGATTACGGAAGAACGGGCGCCCCGGTCACGGCTATATCAGCCCCAGCGCGTGCGCTTATCAGGCGCAGTAGAAGAGCCCATGATTCATACCAATATTAAAGGCAGCGCGAGCTGCCTTTGAGTGTTACTCTTCACAGAAGTGCCGTACAGGCGCCAGTGAACTCCCCCGAAACACAGCGTCACCATAGACAAGAAACATTATGCAAATGAACGAGGTCTTCGGACGCACCGGGCTCGCGCGTATTGAAATATTCTCCACCCAGTGCACCCGAGTAATATGGAAACACAAACTGTTTTGCAATCCAAACACCTTGTTAAGGCAACTGTGGATTATCTTTGCCCACTAAGCTGTTGTATGTGATTGTCGTCGTTGATCTTTTTTTAAAAGTATATATATATATATATATATATATATATATATATATATATATATATATATATATATATATACACATATATATGCTAAATTGTAAAATAAAGGTAGCCTACTAAGATATGAATTTTATATATTTTGCTATTTTTAATTTTAAAATAAATGTATTCTCTGCGTTCCATTGACTATTGATACAGCTTAACAATCTAACAATTAAGCAATACATGGACCCACTTATGTAATTAATATAGTGAACTGTGTCAACGTGAGGGCGTACATTAAGAAAATAAAACAGGCAATAAAAACGCCACAAATCAAACTCCGGTTCTCGGGAGGGTGTTGAGGAAGTCCCATTTTCAGTGGCTCGAGGGGAAAACGCGGCGCGAGGACGGCTTGAAACAGAAAGAACATGCGCGGGGGACTCCTCTGCATACGAATGCCTTTGTGTCGTTTCTGGCCAAACCCAAGATTTATGGCTTCATGCATCAAGGCAGTAAACACGTCGAAAATAGAACGAGAGAGGTAGAGCCTCACAAAGCCTCGCAAAACTCAGCGGACCGCGCGGCGTAGGAGGGGAGACGGGTGCAAAAAACCCTCACGTGAGCAATTCAGCAAACAGCGGAGGAGCAATTTAACAGAAAGGCCCCTCTGGATAATTATTTACTGCTTTGTATTATTTTAGTGCTGATTCGGATTTTTTCTTTAATACCGCGCAAAGAGCCGGGTTAAATGTCAAAAGCGCGTGAATCCCCTTTTGCCTCGCGGCTGGAGCTAAAGATCAAAGGGGCGCCCCAGATAAATTTCAATAAAGTTCGTTGCCGCCGTTGCGCCGAGATGTTATTTTTTCATGGGGAAAGTGAATTAGCAAAAGAATGACGCTGGTGCTCCGAGGTGTTTCAGAGAAGGCGTGTTACTGAGGTGTGGATTTTAAAACCTCTTCTGCCTCACAGTGACAAATTACGCACTAAAAAACATGTGGAGAAGACAAAATGACCCCTTTCGTCTTCTCACGGTTCCACTGTATCCAGGACAACTCGCCCTTTATGTCTGGTTTTAACAAATCCACTAATTAAAAATAATAATAAGAGTAAAATAATAATTAAAACCGAAAGGCAGTCACGGTTTTCACTGGTAAAATGTTTTCACTTACCTAAAATGAGACAGGTTCCCTCCAAGGCCGTGGGTCGCGAGTATTTTATTTTTTGGGGAATCTGTACAAAAAAAATTAAAAAAAACTTTTTCAATTTCATTTAAAAATTACAAATTAACATGAACAATTACATACAACATATTCTATGTCAAGCGGAACACACAATGAAGTGATTTAATCTGGCTACGTCACGTGTTCGAAGGTTTTTTATTTGAGACTGAAAGAAAAATAGAAACAGTGATATTATCCGTCATCATCGTTCCATCCTTGCACAAGTGCATAGCTACCCGTTTCTACCCTTGTTCCCTTGTTTATCACACCTTTTCTGCTTAATGTGAAGCCATCTACTTATATCAAATGGTCAGGACATTTCTATTTATATCGCCACTCTAACCTAAACAAATTTAATTTTACATCAGCGTTGGGTTGTCGAGTAAGAGAACACTACATGTATTTTAATTGGATTTATTTAAAAATATACATTAGAAAATTATATAAAGCACATGAAATATAGGCAAATACAACTGCTATCCCCGTCACGACTATGACTACTATCAATAATAATAATAATAATAATAATAATAATAATAATAATAATAATAATAAAATAATAATAATAATGGTCATCATCATCACAATCATCATGATAATAATTATTATAATAATAATAATGGGGGTCTGTGGTTTGTAACCACTGAATTCGGATCGAAAAGCCATTAGCCAGCTCTCTGACTAGCTCTCGCGGCAGAGTCTGCCCTCAGTCCCAGAGACATAAATCACGAGCAGCGCCGTGACCCCCACGCGGCCGAGGAGCTCGCGGATGGCACTCCATATTACATTATAGCCCCATTTTCCTGGTGGAACACAGACCGCCGCTTTTCTTTATTGTGTTTTCCTTTTTTTAAACGTTATGCTACTTGATTTATTCTTCCCCGAACACACCTGTGCAGTACACAAATTGATCTGTTTATAGTATTTATAGCGTCCAGAGATGGCCGTTATGTGGCATTGTGCCTTCCCGCCGTTAACGGCTCTTTATCCGAAGATATCATACTATCCTCACATTAATATGATTGATTTATTTACCGACCCAAAGCAAGCCAACAAAAGGCCCGTGCTGCACGTTGAATAGCACGAATAAAAGCAGCGAATGAACTGGCCATTTTTATTGTATCCTAATTTAAATCCCAAAAAATGCATTTAATTGTTTTATTGATTCTAACACACACACACACACAAATACAGAAGCAGACGCAAACACGTGTAAACGGATATGCTTTCTTAAAAACTAATCGGCCGTCACACTATCGCTCGGATTAACGTGAATTTGAAGGGTAATATTTACGTATCAAGGCAGGATTAATGAGAGCGCCGTGTGTTTACAAGATCATGCCGCCGTAATTGTTGTAGCAAACAGTGTTTTGGTACGGCCATAGCCGTCTCGCGCTGGAAACAAAACTTCCTCCATCAGTGGAGTCGTTATGGATGTATGCGCCGTGTTCTCTGCGTAAGCCCTGGACCCGGTTACTGACCTTTGCCTTGAAAAGCAATAACTCAGGAGAGTAATGAACAATCAGCGGAAATACCTCAAAATAAAATCCATCCTCCCGGACGAGGGACTCTCTTTCTCCGCGAGGAAGAAAAAAAAACAGATCCAGCCGCGAGAGCGGTTGTAGCGTCATCCACGAAGCACGCGCCTCTCATGTAAAGCGTTCGGAGCCGGACGAGTACTGACGGGAAAGCGGGTATCAGCCCCGTGCAGTCGGACCGGGTCTCCTGCTCCCCGTGACACTCTAATGTGCCGTATTATGCGTTCACTCACGTGGTGCGACGTCAACTTAAATCCTTTTAGTTGAATCTGTGAATCATTAAAGGAGGCATTCTTCATTACCAACCCCCAAAATGGACTGGGAAATATAGCCTATTTAAGACTCTACACAACATCGCTACGATCGAGAGTTGCGGCTGTTTTTAAATTTTTATTAATTTATTATTTTTTAAAGGAAATCGTCTATTTTTGTGCAAGTGAAATGAATGTGCTGTAATTCGGTGGTGTGGTGTTGTTCTTTGGCTGTACAGCGCCGCGCGTCGCTGGGAATGTTCAGCGCAGCAGTGTTATAATTTACACGCGACAGGAGAGGGCTTTTCCTCGAGGAAGCCCCTAATGGGTGGCGTGATTATCACTCAACACATAAAGTCGCCTCTTTTTTTATGGGGCCATTGTGCGGCGCGCGCTCCCCACCCCTCCTCCTCCTCCCACTCGGTACACGGTGGCAGTAAAAGAAAATCAAATGTCTCATAATTACCTGACAAAACGCAAAGCGGGCTCCTCGGTGGGCAGTGGGGACCGAGCGCGAGTGCGAGTGCGCGGCGCGCGGCGTGGGGAGCTGTCCGAACGCAGCTCAGACTGAGGTCTCCATCCCACCGCAGTCCGTGGAGTCCCGCCGCGCGACCTGCGCTTACGCATTTCCTACAACCGGGTTGAGTGATGCTGGAAATTATAGGTTTGAAACCATGGGAGCTGAGCTCAGCTTCGCTTGGAGCGGAAGAGCAAGAGGCTACGCGGAAACTCCTCCGCGCCCACAGAAAGCCCCCAATCGCATAATAACCTAAGTTTATATGGACCAATAGATTTCAAGCTACAGGTTGTATTTCAAATCGAATCAACACACACAGAAACACACACACACACACACACACACACACACACACACACACAACAGGAAACTGGTGACTTTCAAACTGGCTTTAAGTCAAAGTGAGCGACATTACGCTTAACTTGAAGGCGCTATAAACGGAGTTCAGTCGGCTTATCCAGTAACTTTTGAAACGTTAATTGATGAGGGGGTCTGAGCAAACAGTCTGCCTGATGCCCTTCTCAGCTCCCCCGTCTCTATATTTCCGTCAACACGGAGTTGCCGTCTCCGGGCGCGCCACGCGGGTGCGGAGCGGTCAGTGGGACATTAATCACTGTAGCCCGGTCACCAGCGCCATCGCTCGCGCGCACACACGGTCAACAGTCTTTGTCCTCTCAAAAGTTAGAGAACAGCCAAGTTTGAACGGTCTCGCTGGAGCAGTGTTCCACAGCAATTCACGTTCTGATTGCAGTCGAATGCCAGTAAACTTCATCGGAACAAAGAATTTCATTTTTATAGCGCTCGAGAACAGTTTTTCTTCAAATAAAAATCAATATTCTACATTTTATCTCCGCTTAGCCTGGGTTTTTTTTTAAGCCGGATGAAGTTTCAGTTTGTTTCTGGACTGACCGGGACAGTTTGTAAGCTCCGGAATACCGCATAATGTAAACGGAAATGTTGCTCAACTTTAGAGTGCTTTACAGACCGCCGGATGTTCTGATTACTCCGCCAGCACCGTGGGGCACGTGGACTGGAAGTCTCGGGCAAGCGCTCTGCGTGGATGAAACGGGCAGAGATATGCCCGCGACCCCACCCTTGAATCTGTAACGGACGCCTGGAGCATGTGCGTGGACAACTGCCACGGAGAGACTAAAAAGAGAGGGGGGGGGGGGGGGGGGGGTCACGACATGGACTTATTTGCGACTGGGCAGCTTCGCCTACTGGGGTGAGGGTCGTTGCTGTTGTGACCTGAATCATGCTGTGAATGGACTGAGGAGCGGGGAGAACCAGCGGGCACAGAGGCGGCCCCGCTCTTGGACCCTTGCCAACGGGCTGGCCGTATCATCCCAGAGTGTTGACACGGAGAGCTATAACTGCGCAGCTAAGGTTACCGGCACACTCAGCTGAAGATAGCACTTGCACAACCGTTTACATCGGGCACCATCAGCGGTAAAGCGAGCTGTAAGCGCCGGTCCTCTACCACTGATCCGGCCGCGTGCATTAAGGAAGTTTGGCCGCCGTTATCCTTCTCATATGTCAATGTAAATGCAGGTGAACATCGACATTAAACTTCAATTCAGAGTTCAGTCCTGTGTTGCGTGTGTCTGATGTGTACCCGGCTAAACATACAGCTTATTCACGATATATTTTTCCACCATGTATACATGTATGTGACATTTTCTGAAACCTGGAAAACACTTTGCAGTCAAGTGCATTTGAATTTAATATACGTTAACAGCTTAGCTTATAGTAAAACATTATTCTTTCTTCTTTTCTCATTCTAGTATACTACTACTACTACTACTACTACTACTACTACTACTAATAATAATAATAATAATAATAATAATAATAATAATAATAACAAATCGCACTCTGAGCTTATTATGGGTTATTTTATTTTTGCTTTGTTCTTGTTTCTCTTCTGGTACACTGCGTTTACCAGTCTGGCGCGAGGAAGCGCTGTAAATGTTTAACCTTTCCACTGGAGTCGGCTTTTGTTCCATAACTTTCCACGGATAGCGCCTAGCCGCCAGCGAGCGTGCAGTAGCCATTTTTATTTTAACAAATGTATCTGTTGACCTTAATAGTCTGTATGTTCGTGGGACATTTTTCTTGAAATTTCTTATAGTTAATATAAAAAAGTGCAGTTCCGTTTTCCCCCTATAACATCAGCCAAAATATTAAAATAAACGCGTACAAACATTAAACTATTGCGGTTAACTCGCCTCACAACAATTCCCTATCTAATCATCACATCAAAGCTTGCATAGTTGCCCACCTTGCAGTTTTATGCATTGCATTATCTGATATGACCAACGTAACAAATATAAAATAACATTTTTCAAGTACGTAGAACTGTCTAAGCACCTGTAGCTGAACGGTTGTAGACTATATAGTAGCCTACATAGGTATTTGATTCCGAACAGATGTGTAGTACAAGAATAACAAGGTAAAAACATTTACATCAAAGGAGGATTGGCAAAATAAAAATAGAAATACGTTTTAAATGAACTGAAAAACTGTTGATTTAATGTAGATGTTTAGCCGAATTAAAACGTTGTTTCCTTTGCTCACTGCTTTCGTAATAGCTTTCAAACTTACAATTTCATAAAATAAGTTGCGGCTGCTATATGTTACAAGGTAATGAGACACAATGACTTTCTTTAACGATTCGGAGCGGTCCAATCAATTCTGGCCGATTTTTACTAGAGTAGTGATGTGATTAGTGATATAAAAAACCCCATAAAAGAAACGTTGTGTGTGTTGTAGTTCTACATTCTGCGCGTTCCCGCGTTTTCTCTCTGTACACGAAAAGAAAACTACGCTCACGAGCCTCACGGCATATGATCGCCTTCAATCAGACGTCTTCAAATCACAGCTCACCTTGCCGCGTGGCATTTTGAGAGACTAACAGCTGCACATAAATACAGTTAGGCATCCAACGGCCGCCCTACCTTCCTCCGGGAAACCCAGCGGAAGGCGGTACAGCTATCCGGGAAGCATACAAGAAGACCAACAGACCGACTACAACAACCAATAATAATAATAATAATAATAATAATAATAATAATAATAATAATAATAGAAGAGTAGCCAGAAATTCCTCTGCTTTTGGTCGTACTCTGAAAATATTGTTTGTCTCTAAATTCCTGGGTAGGTGACCGACTAGGTGAAGTCAAATAGCATCAGTAGCACACACACTGCAACAAAAGCGGTACTTACACTAGGACACGCTGCTCCCTGTTCCCATTCTCGCCGGCGGGAGAGAGAAGGATAGCGCCAGGTAGTGGGGACCCCGAATCGCACCTCGCCGAAGACCACAATCGAGTGAAAATACTGGCGACTTCATATCTATTTCTGACCTCGTGCATTAATTATTTAATGAGTCACGTGAGCGCACAGATAAAATTTCAACACAGGGCGGCTGTGGGTATCCTCTGCCTACGCGTTTCCCAAATTGCAATTCACTTAAATTCACAGGGTTTCCCAGCGTTTAGGTAGCATATAAAACGTCAATTGATTGTGTTCAAATCTGAGTGGGAAAAATACGCTGAACGTTCATGCACGAGGTAAGACAGACAGGGCCGAAGCCAAGCCTCAGAATCACCATTCCCAGTCACACACAATAATGGAAATTTAGACGTTATTTTGTTTTTTGTAAATTCCCAAATATTCCCCCATTCGGTGTAGCATTGGTTTTTGTGCTATTAATTTTACACTTGAATTTGTTTTCTAATTTGCAGTTTGAATTACAATAGCACATTGGATTGAAACGAAAAAGCCAATTCGTTTCCTTAAAGAGAAAAGTCACACGATTGCGAAGCCGAGGACTACACTTCCCCAATAATCCTAGATGCTGTGCTGCCGGGTGCTCGTCCTTGTTTCCTAATAAACATTATTGCCGTTATTGTTCTCTATTGATATAACTCGGTGTATAGACATACCCACACGTCTGTCCCCATATCGCCTTGAGTATAAAATGGGGAGGAATAGACAATGAGCGGAAAGGTCAGAGTTCATGGCGGCCATTCTAGTTTGATAATTGGACAGAAGCTTGACCTCTGGACGAACCCTTCCCAAGTTTCACCGAAGCAGGTACGGAGACAAGCTCACGCCAGCTCGTGCCCACAAGACAAATTTGCCCGGCAACTAGAGGATGCGAACACTGAAATAGGCCTCGGTATATTTTCAGAACAACTTTTTAAGTTAAAGTTTTTTTTCCAAATAGATGCCTATTATTTGTATGACAACGCACAACATAGTTTACACACAAACGACATGATTACAATTGTAGTACGGGGAAAACCCAATACCTATAAACTACGGTTTCCCAGATAATTTCCCCGTCACTACTGTTCGTTCAAATTATCCTGAAAGATAACATTTACGAATGTTTCAGTCGTAGACAAATAAATAATTTCGAATTACAATTAATTAATGACGTTTGAATAAGACTCTTCACAAAATAAAATGTATGTTGACCATATAGCTATGCCATTGTCAATATAGTCAATGGTTCGTAAATACCATTGTTTATATTGGTAAATGGAGAGATTACAATGGCTGAATGGTTTGATTTGTTATGATATATGTGTATGTTCTTATGTGAAAACACATAAACACTACCAGAACAAAAACAGCAATTTATTCATATATGATAATTTAGCTTATCGTGCCACGTGACATTCGAACTAAAATTATAAATTGTACTGGTAAAAAAAAGAAGCATGGAAATTTATGTTGACCATTAAACAAGAATCACAAAAATAACTGAACAACGTTCTTCACCCTATGTTGTTTACTGTTTCTCAATACGTATATCTTTAAACACACAAACACACACGCACACACACATATAGCTGTGTGTGTGTTTGTGTGTGTGTGTGTGTGTGTGCGTGTGTGTGTGTCGGTCTGTCCATGGGTGCGTACATTCAACTGGTAGACCTGGTCTTATTTTTCTCACAGGCGTAAAACCGTTAGAAAATTTATAAGAGCCAACTTTCCGAATAGAGCGGCTGTATTTAATCACTCGAGTTCTTCCATGTTATTATGGCTACATAGTTTTTTTTTTTTATATAAAAGTGCGCAAACTGATTTTTTCCTCTTTATCCAACCATTAATTCATCATAGCGAGGTTCTAGTCTGCGCAGTGGCAGTTCAAACGCGTTTTCCGTATGTTTGCCCAGTAAATGGGTGAGTACATTGCGCACATAACTCCCTATTTCTACTACACAGAAGCTGCAGGGCCGTTTAAACCAATTCTGCGGCCTTTTCGAAGGGGAGCGCTTGCATTCAACAAAAGGAACACCACGGCGAACACAGAAAGGGGTTCCCTTACAGAATGACAGTATGTATTACACTGAGCTGTAAAACAGAAGCCGTACGGTTTGCACCGGTTTGTGTTTGTTTATTGCCCGCCGTGTCAAAATAAACAAGAACTTTGTGAACTATGACTGGCTGAGATTTAACCGACGTCCAAAGAACACATCGTGCTCAAAGTGGAACACCTTTAAATACATTTTATTTTTGCTCTTGTTTATTCTAGAATACACGACATCGTCAACAAATTCAACATAACAACTACCACTGATAGCAACAACGCACAATGTTAATCACATCACTCACGAACACTCAAACGCGCACAAACTGGGTCTCGTAGAGGGCGAAACGTCCATGGGATCTACAATACGTACACACATATTTTACTGCAGATGGGTTTCTATCGATTTGTCTTTATTTACACGACTCAGTCACCTAAGCGAGACACGAACTCGCACGTCTAGAACAACAGTGCGACGCTCTTCTCGAGAACGCATCTCAGTTTCCATGTTTCCGCAGACACTGATATCAATTCGGCATCCGCAAAAGACAGGCCCGTGCAGTGTCTTTACACGTTTTTTTCTGTTGTTTTTATATGAGAGGAAAAAAAAAAAAACATTCACATGCTATCCTGTGCAACAAGCGCGACAGAAATGAAGCAGTAAAGACGGAGGATGGGAGGGAGGAAGAGGTGTCCATCATTTCAGAGTAAATGCGTGAATGTTGAGTTTAAATTCCATTTAGAACTGATCCAAACGCAGCCGCCGCAAGCTTTCTCAGTCCACTTGCCCGGCAATCTTCAGGAAACTGTAAACTATAGGCGCGCGGCACAGGCCGTTGGGGGCAGTTCAGTCTGGTGAGGAGGTGTTTTGACGTGCTGCTTTCCGGAAGAAGAGCTGCTGGACCGGATCTTAGTGTTCGGCAGCTTGTGGTCTTTCTTCCACTTCATTCTGCGATTCTGAAACCATATCTTGACCTGACGCTCGGACAGGCACATCGTGTGCGCTATCTCCACGCGCCGGCGTCTGGTCAAGTAACGATTGAAATGGAACTCTTTTTCGAGCTCCAGAGCTTGCTGCCGGGTGTAGGCGGTGCGGGACCTCTTGGGCGGTCCTCCGTTGTAGTTCGGGCAAACTAGACACAGGCAAAAGCAAGCAGGTGTTACGGTTACATTCATTTACGCCACGTCTAAAAGATGGGGATTTCCAACTAAAGAACAGCCTATATTACAACGGAAACAAAACATGTCACAGAAACACGCATTGTGTTCAGAGGGAACGACGGATTATATATTTTACAAGTAAGATATTCCGATTTGCATTCGAATATGACCCCGAAGTGTCTAATTTGGTGACGTAATGTCCCAGCACACACATATCCAAGCTATTAAAATCGTCTAGAAAACAGCGGGGATATTGTGTCTTGGCTGCCGTCCAGAATAAGAGAGATAGTTTCGCTTAAAAGCAGCGACGGCACACGACTCCTGCAGAGGAACACACCAATAAAATTTACGAGGGTCTTTAATTACCGACCTAACAGCTCGGCGCTCGTAAATATCCTGAATGGGGCCGCTGCTGTAATGGGCGTTCGCACGTTCCGTTGGGCTCGCGGACGGCCAGGGTTCCATTTTCACACTGACATCGTAACTTACCCGTGTAAACGTGCACCTTCTTCATCCACGGATAGACCACGGGCTCTTTAGTCTTTTGCGCGGGCGGAAGCGTCTCGTTGGAGAGGCTGCAGTCTTTTGGAGCGACGGTCCCCTCGTCAGCGTTGGAAATCATGCGAATATCATGGTTCTGCGGGACGGGCTGGGTGTGAATGTGGCCGGGGAAATCTTCCAGTCCGTTTGAATGGGCATTGTTGTATTCGTAGCCAGGTTCCGGGTAGTCTGTCCGCTGAAACGGCGCTTCGTCCTGATGAGCAAACCCCGGCGCTTTTGGTGGTTCGTAGTATTCTGAAGGGGCGGTCATGTAGCCGTTCTGGGAGTATTCCTCGCATGGAGGGAAAGAGGGCTCGATATAGTTTGAGTTTATCAAATATGAACTCATGGTCATTAATTTCTGAAGTGCAATAATACTAATTTTTATTGCACTGTCGTTTTTCTCATCTCCACGAAACCCTCCTCCCTCCCTGTCAAATGTACAAAGTTGGGAGATCACGTGGAAAGCTCCACCAATAACAGGCGCCGCTGCGGGCATCGCATAAACAGACACCAATAGTAAACCAGACTGGGACTCGACGAGATTTATCGGTCAGTCTACGATGGTGTTTTCATAATTGGATAAAAATACACAAAGAAAATATAATGTAATGTGTTTGCCGAGAGCATCTGTTCCATTACATTTACTGTTTTTACATCTGCATTTAACTATCAAAACCATGTAAAATAGAGAAAATAAGGTGAAAAATAAGGCGGTGTGTCAGTGAGTGGTTATCTAGCCTATAACAAGATAACCATTTATTAAAATTACTCGATAATAGTTGTTAAAGACTGTTAAATAGTGACAAATAGCCCAGAAATCAAAGTGGTAATGGGCGTCCGGAGTATGTTCGTTGATACTGTAAAACTTTGCATTGACGCTCTTGATGACTGCGGATTAACTCTGGAACTGAGAAAAGACAGCATCTTATCCCTTCGTAAAAATTAGAGCAGGTTACTACTCCACAACCTAAAGGTGGATTGGTTGTGGTTTCCGCACGCGCCAGTCCACATTTAAAACTAAACTGTAAATCACCGAAGAGCTGCATACGTATCCCTCGACCAGACCCTATACAATTTATCTCTGATAGGCGTTTTAATAACAGAAAACATACGTTATTCTCAAAAAAGGGCCAGTGTATAAAAAGTCAGTGTACATTCAGCCGGTGTTGTCGGTTGGAAACGAAAGAAAATCAGAAAGGCCTGAAACCGTAGACTGTGACATCGGAACGGCCAATTTGAGTAAACTAGGCCGAAGCAGGAATTAAATAGGACACTACTGTCACAACAGGTCACAAGAAAAAATATACTGAATATATATAATATATAAACCGAATAATCATCTGTCCTTTCTAATTCGACAAGACACGAAATCCAACCGAACTGTTTCAACAATAAAAATGGTCTTATTTCAACAGCCAAATGAAAAGACGTTTTACCCGCACTTCGGATGGCTGCTACCTCATCTTATGTGAACTTTAATCTTCACGAAAAACGATGTGTGCTTTTTTTTTTATTTTTTAAAGAAATCTCACTTTAACGTGGAAAGTGGTCTTGTATATAAAGCTGTAACACACAATCCCATAATTAGCTTACATAAAAATGACAACATAATTACAGCTATGGTTAAAATATAGTACGTTATTTGGAAATTATTATTATTATTATTATTATTATTATATGCTGTTTTTGAGATTGCTGCTGCTCTCATAACCCGTATACTTAATAGGCAGATAAAAAGTATATTCATGCCATGGTTCTGAATAATACTATTGATATAAAGAGTTGGTTCATTCACGCATTCATGTCTAGAATATTTAGTCACGAGTATATCACCCGACTTCTACCCACAAACTATCGTTCGTTTGCTATTTTTCCCCATTGATGACACAGTCCCACGTTACGAAGAACAGGTTCTGTCGAACGGGCATCTAATGACAAGGTTTAAAAAAAAATTCGTGCACAAGCAGATTTGAATATGAACATGGAGCATAGCACGAGCAAACAACCCCCTGACCATAATCTCCACGTGCCCAGCGTGTCCTGCTGATCGGGATGCCCTCCTCTATCTCATCCGCCCCAGCCCGCGACCATCCGCCTCTTCATCCGCGAGAAAACCGGGGGTCGCGAGTATCAACAGCAAACTTCCGCGCGACACGGTCTCAGGACCACCGGGGCCTACGCCAACAGCCAGGAACGTCGGAAACCTAACAAACGAATCCCCCTTCCCTTCCTCGGACAAGCCCTCACCAACTTTCAAAATGACCGAAAACTGACACCGTCGCCACTTTATTTTCTTATTAATCTCGCGCATTGACAGTCTTTGTTAAACAACAAGGCGTGTCCATTGCGAGGCGACGTTTTCATATTTGTTAGACGCAGTGACCTGAAGTTCACCCCTCATACTTGGACTTCGTATTTCCAATGCCTGTGTGGCTCAGAAGAGATAAGTGAGCGCTTTGCACGGGTCAACAACCAATAGCGCCCCAATAGGGACAAAAACCGGCCTAGAAATGCCATTTTAAACCATGAAGTTGTAGCATTAATGACCCCCGCCGCCCGGCCTTTGCATGAATCCTCGCGCTCTACATATGTATTCGTTTCAGCTTGAGTGTCACAGAAGAGGTGAGGTGGTATAGAAAACTCCGGGCCAGTAAGTTTATGTACATTCTTGTCGATTATCGCAATTATTGCTGCTCATTTCGATTAAAACTTGATATCACCTACTAAATTGTTTTGCGCGTGCAATGTAATTAGTGCATCCATGAGATGGAGTGTTGCGTGGTGTAGTTTTTATCTTCGTGTGCGGTTAGCTGTGATAGGATACGTCACAGAGAGCCGTTCTAAGTTCCAACCGCGGAACAGAAACAAACACTTAAGATCTTGTGCGACTGTATCTCTTAGTTTCCGGGGTAAAGATGTAGGCCTGTATCGTGTGCAGTCAGCATGAACACAGACGAAACGTGAATGAGAGTAAGTGAAAAAACAAAGAAAAAAAAATCAGTGCTTCACAATCTCTTAGCACATCACCGCTGTGGAGGAAATTCACATTTTCTATGGTCGTAAAAACTAGTCTAAATGAACAGACTAGACGTTTTGAACCGATTCTGAAATATAACAAATAGCGTTGTCTCATTTGGTTCGTATACCGAAATACTCACGACACCCTTTTAGTTATAAACCTTTACTGTTGCCACCATATAATCCTAGCTACGATTTTAAAAATATATATTCAGAATAAAAATTAAATGAAAAGGTGCTTGGTGGCTTTCGCGAGTAGGCTAATTTAAGCCTCCATTAGGCTATGTTCTGTTGGTATAATTTCAACAAAAACTGGAAAAAACGAGCGCCTGGAAACGAAAGAGGAAATAGCCGCTTAACTGGTTTAATTAACTTTTGGCTTTCAGTTTCGACCTCTTAATGTACGTAAGCGCATGCGTTGACCTGGAAAATTTAACATTTTTGGTCTATATTTCTTTCTTTATTTGGGGGTAGATTGAAAACATTAATTTGAATTGTTTGGCAACGAATTACGCTTTCCGTGACAACACATCTCGCAATGAACATCTAACGGCACCTGTTGTACATATTTAAGCGACAGAAAGTAGATATTTTGCAACTGTAGCTGATATCGCAGTAAACTGTCACAAAAGGCTCGTTTTTTTATCCCTTCTCATAAAAAAGTGGTCATCGTTGTCTCCGAATGCATGGTAGAGAGACAATATTCAGGGAGGTTTCCTAATCAGAATATTGCAAGCATTCAAAGATAGTGACGAGGTCGGCGATCAACAAAATGAATGAAAATGTTTGCTGGCATTGCAAAAGTAACGCATTGGCGACGTTTAATTATGAGCCAAGGATTAATGTTGGATTAAATGCGGGGGATTATCCTGCAGTTAAAAAATGATCAGACGCCGTTTTCTAGTGATCATTGTTTTATGGTGAAAAAACTTCAAATAAACAATAATAATAATATTAATTAAGATTTTACAACTTAATTGCCATTACCATAACGAATAAATGCGTGCATTGTGTCAAAATGTGCATACATGTTGTTATATGCATTAGTAAATATTTAACATATTAAGATCAATACACATTAGTATTTTTGAATACTTTGAGGTAGAGGGTGCACTGTCAGCCAGTGAATATTTTCTCTCTTCAAATATGTAGCCTAATCTAATTCGTTGTAATTGCCTTTTTCATAATTTTAACTGAAGCGCTATTGTGAATATTTGACGGAGTGGATGAATATTCAAATCCGATGACACATTAAACGTTACTTTTGGGGAATAGTGAGATTCAGTGCCTGGCATAAACTGGGGCCAGTTGCTCAAATTCCCCCCTTTTCCTCCATAGGAATGCTTCATTGGAATCGTGTTAGAATTTAAATTTTCGATATGTTCAATCTAACCTCATTGGAGCAAATACATAAATTAATGAATTTTAAAAAAAATCAATTGTTGTGACTGAGAAGCAAATTGCGTTTGAGGTCACATTGCTTTTTCACTCAAACATTGTTATTCATTTTTCATAATTGACTCTAATTGTGTTATTTATTACTTTATTTATCGAAAAATGTCGGTTTCATCCTGGAATCAATATCCACGAATTAGATTATTTACACGGGCAATGTTGTTTCTTGCGTTAAGATTGAACAGGCCCCCTGAAGTTGACTTGTTCGATGTGGTTCTATCTGAGAAGAATCAGCTGACGTCTTTGTAATAATAACAAATAAAATTTTTAAAAAACTGCAAAAATTTGAGCGGTCTGAATGATACCATACCATTGAAACTGTAATCTGTATTTAAGCATGCTTCTCTAAGACACGCCATTCTTATGTTAGTTTTTATACGCCAATGTATTAATTTTTATACACTTTAACAACAATGATATATCTATATATTTCTTTATATATATAACAAACCGACCCAGCTGGGCCAGAGGACTATAGATCCCAGCGACCGGCGGTTCATAACCCGAGGTCACCCCGCAGCGCGGGTTCACCGGGAGTTCACGGTGATACATGCGTAATTCAAAGCTATTTTATCTTTTGTACTGAGAGTCAAGATCGCTATTATAACGGTGGCATCTCGCGCTGGCTGAACAGATGACAGAGAAGCGTTCAGAGCGTAAACTATTGACCCTCATTTTTCCTCGCGCTCATCCGCCCAGCGTCGCAGCGTGGCTGCTGGCCGGGCGGTTTCCGCATAGATTCGACGTCTGGCCTCGGCGCTGCCTTTTCCCCATTGGTTAGAACGGCAGATAACATCAGTCAAGCCATTATGGCGATCATTTACTGTAGTCACTGGGTAGCGTTAACATCCGAATGGGACAGGGACACGTTGACTCAAACCAGCAAGCAATAACAGCATTACCTAGCTTGACTGTATGAGGACAGAGCTAGAATATCCTAAGAATAGACAAATATAAAATGCCAAATTGTAGGGATCCCATTTACGGAAAGGTTTAATTTGCGCACGTTTTTCCTCAATTCTTGTGACTTAATTTTGTGTAAAATACTGAAAATTACAGAGAATCCTGTCAATTTGCTTTTGAGCGTTCAGTGGCCTGTTGGCACCGTGGTAAAACATACAGAATACAATCTCACTGAAGAGGCTGCTAGAGGGCTAACCGGGTAACCGGCAATTATTTCGCAGTGCCCTGAATTAATGCCTCATTTGGGTTTGACGCAGCGCGCGCTGCAGTGACGGTGAACTTGGCCTAAAGCGGGCTCTGCTGGTGGCTCCAAGCGCGTGCAGATTTATCTTCATGCTGTTTCTGACCTCCCGGTGAACCGCGCGCAGATCTTTCTCTCTCTCTCTCTCTCTCTCTCTCTCTCTCTATTCTCTCTTCTCTGCCTTTGGTGGTTGATTGGGTTAGTTTATTTCTTGTTGTTGCTTGTCTGTTCTTTTCATTTGAAATACAATAATTTGTGTGTTTGAACAATGTCCCAATAAAAGATTTTTAAAATCTCAAATCTGACCAGTTCTACAAGGATTCTGACCGAATTTAATTGCGCCCTGAAATTATGCCCGTGCGTGAGACTCGAAAGCACTTTTCGTCTTACTTAACGGCCACAAACCAAAAGACATACGGACACGTCGTTAGTCAGGGGGTCCTGCAAACAGGTTCAAGCGGGATTATGACGAGTGTGGTCCTGAATGAACGCTTCCTGGTTCTGTATTTTCATCTCTTTCATTTTATGGCCCACGCAGATGTTTGCTTGTTAATTAGCGAGGAGAGCCGAACGAACGTTCGGTTAAATAATGGTTGACCAACCATGCTTTGCTGAGGACACGACATACTTGCTGTTCTGCGTAAATGTAAAGTATATAGACACTTGAGTGAAGTCGCTATAAAATGGGGTAATGTTTGCTTGGCACAGCTGAGCAGATCTACATTTCTACGCTGTGCCACGTATTCTGAATTCAGGGGTTCTTTGGACACGTGCCCATCACACATGGAACAATTGCACCTCTTTTGGTCCAAATTGTTAAGACGAGGTAAATAAATGTATATAAATAAATAAAAGTATATACATGAAGTTAGAACATTCGGAAAATAAGTGAAATTAAAGTACACCAATCTTTCCAGGACCACAATGGCGAGCCAACAGAAAGACAATGGGTCGTTTTTTCTTTTTTTACCATTTACAAAACTGGGAAATAGAAATGACGAGAAAGGACAGAATAGCAGTACGCAGAATCTGTTTATGTGATTTCTTTTGTCAAATAAGACCCTATTTTTAGTATAAGCGCATGTTCGTGCGCGTGCATTTTCAGACAGGCTTTTAGCACAACGAAGATGCGCAAAACTCTGTGAGATGTTCATGCGCAGGCAAGAATTTAAAAATAACTCTGAATAAAGTCACATCAACCTGAACTAAAAATCAACATTGACACCAATCTCGTGTCACCCGAAAATTCGCTCGGAATGCCAGACACCTGTGAATTTTCGTTCAGTCAAATTACGCAGATACCATATTCAGTAAAAACGCGTACTATGCTTTTAGAGAGACGTGTAAAGTTGGACATCCAGACAACAAAGAATGAATCTGAAAGAAGTCTGTCTGCCCGATGGGCTTCGTCTCCCAGATCTCCAAACTTGGACTAAGTAAGATTTTCCGTTCCCTTTTGAAAAGGGACCAAACAGTTCTCCAAACCGTTCATTCCTCAGTTCAGGCTAATTCGGAACACAGAAACCCCTTAAATTTATAACATTTAGCAAGGATGTACACCTATACTGGCAGAAAGGCACCTTTGTCGCAATACAACAGCATAACAATACCACCAAAAACAACAACAACAACAACAACAATAATAATAGTAATAATATTAATAATAATAACATCGGTCTTGTGAAGTTGTTGAGTCTTTATTATTATTATTATTATAAAGACTCAACAACTTCACAAGACCGAGACAGAGTTCCCTTTGTTAGAGCTTGAGTCTTAATGACCCGATGCGCAGAATTCTGAACTCTGGAGGGTAACAAGTTAAACAATTTAAACAAGTGAAACAATTCTGGAAGTAAATTTACATAAATCACGAAAAACATATCCACCCTTAACATTTAACCACTGCGTGACTGGGTAAAACAAAACAGAAGTTTGACTCTTTTAAAAACTCTGAAGCACCCAGAAGGTTGCTATGGTTCAAAGAAGCGACACACACACACACAATGCTCAGGACCAATTCTGCTCCTGTGAAAGATCATTTCTGTAATTTCTGAAACGCAGGGATTAGCTGTGAGAGAAACAAGATCGTCAGCCACATAGTGAGGGAGGGTGGGGGCAACGTGCCGAAAAGGAAGCAATTAAAATGCCCTCCAAGCTGGAAATACACTAAACATCTGCCCGGGCTAATATCCCAAGCGCTGCAATCGGCTGATTAGTAAATTAAGTAATCAGGAACGGATAGAAAGCCTCTTTCACGAGCCGGGGTCTGTAGGCGGGAGGGGGGAGGGAGGGTTGCTGTGGCGCACGCGAACAGTGGCGCACGCTGCAAGACAGCGGAATAAAGAAAAGGGAAACTTACCTTTAGGAGGGAGCCGTTTGTTCACGTTCCTGGCTCGCGCTGGCTCCATAGCTGGCTAGTCTGAAAGAAGAGCGGCTTTAACAGTCAGGAAACACTAACGGCCTGCAAGAGAGTCAAATGAAGCCGCGCGTCAGTGTGATTATATGTTATGTGAAACATACTGTTGGATGTCAACTCCCCCAAAACCATAAAACTTACTTTAATGGCACCACGTGACCATTTATGGCCAGTGAGCCTATCTGTCGCGGCTGTGGATGATTTTACGATCTAATTCATAGACAAACCCCCCATTCATTTGGCACCCAAATGTCATGCAGCCGGAACTGGGCTAATAAAGTTTACAGCTCTAAACTTAAATAGATTCCCTGAGAAAGCCCAGCTCGAGCTGCGGCGCACTGCCTCTCCAGCCAGTAATTGGTCAGCACGGTTTAAGCCCAGCGCACGAGGGTGAGTACAGTAACCTCAATATTTCTGCCTGTTGATTTTCTGCAGAACTTAAGATTGTGTGACTCTGGTTTAAAAAGGGAGATTCTACAAGGGGGCAAATGCGAAATAACGCTGGGAGTTACAGAAGTTACGATTATTAATGAAAAATACAACGGAGTTCACAAAAAGGTCGCTCATCAGCTAGACACGCTCTCTCTCTCTCTCTCTCTCTCTCTCACACACACACACACACACACACACACACACATATATATATATATATATATATATATATATATATATATATATATATATATATATACACACATTTCGAAACTGTTCATTTTTCTGATACACAGAACAGAAACTGTGGCGTATGAAAACGTTCCAGTACAAAGTTTATTATCATTTTTTTTTATTTCCAGTCATTCTTAAAAACATTTACAAAAGCGGATCACAACGAGGCCGAACATTCAGGCAAGAAGACTTCAGGATAAAGTTTCACAAACAAGTCAAGCTCAGACTGTTGTGAACAAGAGCTTACAGAAATTCGTGCAAATAAAGATACGAAGGCACAGCTAAAATAGACTGGGCCGGAGCCCTGGTCGGTCACGTATTCACAACTCACAACAATTACAGTACAAGGTAGGTAGTATTTCTGGTCATAGAGGAATAGAAACTGGGGTTTTTCAGCTTAGAGCAATTAAACAATATTATATGTTTCATGTTTAATAGCATCCTACATTAAGCGAATACATACATACGTACATACATACAAATGAGCAACAGACTGTTTTTTTTTTTATTTATTAAGCAAGTTCTTCACTTTTCAATCAGAATGCAGCACATAACTTTTCAGACGGTTTTTTACGGTTTCAACTTCAGGCGATGTCTTTTCTTCAGAACAGTAAATAAGTTAACATATACCTCAATTTGTTTTACATTAAGCCCCGACAATTTTACAGAAAGCTGGTCTACTCACACAAGCATTATTACCACGCGATCAAAAAGAGGAAATGGCACGAGTGCCTGTAGGCTCTGCTCCGGCAGAGCTCGTGGAAAGTCTCGCGCACTGGATGGGGGAGAAAAAAAATCCTCTCACGCTTCCAGTACCTTTTTTTTGTTTGAAGTGCACAAAAATTTAGGGACGGTACCCGCCTCCCGCTGCGGCCATGCTCATGCTTTTGAGCTTATTGTCTTTCTTCCACTTCATCCTCCGATTCTGAAACCAGATTTTGATCTGTCTCTCCGACAGACACAAGGTGTGCGCTATTTCGATTCTCCGCCTGCGGGTCAGGTACCTATTGAAGTGAAACTCCTTCTCCAGCTCCAGGGTCTGGTAGCGCGTGTAGGCTGTCCTGGCTCGTTTGCCCTCCGGTCCGGCCATACTGTCTGGTACACAAAATTTCACGCTTACAATAATATACTACGACGCACGCACACACACACACAGAGTACAGAATTTCGAAACCATTTTAATATGCAATTTCTGTATGTAGACATTGTTAATAAATACTGGCGTAATTTAAATGTGACCAAATAAATTTTGACAGGCATTCCTTAAGAGTAAAAGAATATAATTGAAGAATAATATAATATATTTGAAAAAATAACGTGCAATGTTATGGCGGCACCTTTTCCTCTCTGAAAACTGGAACAATATTTGTCGGATTTAGCCCCCACTTGCCTAAAATTGGAAGTTCTACATTGCAAACAGAAACGCAGCATAAATGCATAAAAATACAGTAAGATAAACAAACATTCGATTTCTCGACTATACACGAATATCGCGCGTGCACGCCCCTGGTCAACGTGCTAAATTCGACTGTTTCAACAGTCACCCAGTTTCACTGCAGCGCACACATATAAACCCACCCACGGAAAGATGGACAGAAGAACAGACAGACGCACCCAGATATAATATCAATGGCAAATAACGCGCATGAAACAGGGTTTACCGTGACTTATGTGAAGCTTTCTCATCCACGGATATATCTGGGGTTGGATAGCCTCAGTGAGGTCCTGTGAAGTTGTCCGCGCGCTGCCCGCCGGCTTGTCCGTTCCAGAGACCTGCGAGGCGGGGACAACTTCCCTGCTCAGCCGCGCGCCGCCGTTGTTTGAACTAGAGGAGGAGGAGGTGGCGGGGCTGGATACTGAATTTTTAACAGCGCGGACAGTTTCGCTGACCGGAGAGCTGGCGACAGAGGCGCAAGGTAACGGGTCAGGTTGAGGCGAGTGAGTCGCCGCAGCCGGCTGGTCGAACCTGCTGGATTCGGCGGAGGCAGCCGTTGAGCTGGGCGTGTAGCCGGGCGCTCGCTCAGTGACACCGAAGTGCTCGGAGGCAGACCGACCGACACTGAGATCCATCCCGTTGAAGCCATAGCCGTACCTACTGGAATGCATTCCGGAGGTATCCCGGTACTGCTCGGTCGTCGAACTGTGATCTCCATAGTTATGTAACTGGTAGTCCGCGCCATTTGGATAGCGACCGCAGAATGAGTTTACAAAATAAGAGCTCATTTGTTGATAATAATTACGCGGTTGTGATTACTTAGAGAAAATAATATGTGTGCTTGATTTGTGGCTCTTGATGGTTTTGTGCGTCTATAGCACCCCTGCACAATTTATGATGAATTATGGAAATGACTGGGACATGTACTTGATTCCCTCCTACGTAGGCACCCAAATATGGGGTACGACTTGGAATCACGTGCTTTTGTTGTCCAGTCGTAAATCCTGCTTGATGACCTCCAGAGGTAAACTCGTGCACAAACAGGGGAGGCTGGGAGGATGCTCGTGCTGGCGGCGCGTGCTTTGGAAGGGCGCCCCTGGCCCCGGTGCCTGCTTAGTTGTCGAAGTGCGCCACACACTGGAGACGGAGTGGAACTGCGGGAGTAGTTTCAGTCGGGGAGACGTCGGGGTCGAACAGAGGTTAATAGACACATCGCGGTAAAAATGCATCGCTCCGCAGGTACCGCAAGAAGCGCACGACAAGGACTCGAGCTCAAACAACAATTATCCAAATCTGAATAAGAACGACTGGAATTAATCGATGGTTCTTCTCAAAATTAAAGGTTTATGTGTAGCTGATATGACCGAACTATTTTCATTTCAAGTAAAAAAACTTGTGAAAACCTAGTTATTTAGCTACTTCTTTAACGTAAATATGTCAGGCATTATTTGGGCAAGCATAATTACTGCAGGAATTTTACAGTTTTTGATTAGCTCATTAAAATGGTTGAAATTTAATTGCATCAATAACAACGCAGGGGACAGGTCTTAATGAAATATATTAGGACTAAAAAGCTGAAATATTAAGCAGCAGGTGGTTCGTTTGCAGATACTCGTATTATGCGACCTCAATATAGCATATCTGAGTATAGTGTTGTATATTTAAACAATATTTCGAAAAGTGCTGCTCGTTTTAACTGACACGGGGAAAGCACCCCGAGTGTGTACAGGTAATGTGCAGCAGGAGTTCATTAATCGTTTACAACTGATTCGGCGTTCAAATTAATCTAGACAATAAACGGACATAAATACCAGTATGAGATTTAATATATACATTTGACGTGGTTCGCAGGAACTTAACTGATAACAAAATAAATTCAGGAAAATATATTGCCTTAAAGGTGGCAACATATCAGGTTTAAATTAGGTTAATCAATAAAGATGTATTTTGTATTTGTGAATACACATTTTTATTTATAGTTATACTGTGGGAGTGAGTGGGGAGCAAGCATTTAATTGTACTAGCTAAAATCTGGCGTTAAAGAACTCGAATCTTGACATTTTTCATGAACACACTAAATTTTAATGCACTCGGTTTTAAGAAAAAAAAATTATAAATGGCAATAATTATTGTAGATAATGTGTTTTAATAAATTGTTTTACTTAAGGACTGGGGTCATGGCAGACAATATAGCCTTCGCCCTGTACAGCAGATTCTTCACAGGCTCGGTGGGGGAAGCGATGCCGAGCAGCTTTGTTCAACTGTCAGGAACAACATCGCTTACACCCAAAATTATCCTGATTTTGTCTTCCCAGAATTATACCCAAAATTCGCTTCTCCTGCTTTCCCTTTCACGCGCCGTCCCAGAAACTTTGCGTTTAAGAATCCGTTAAACGGTAGCAGCGTTGGTGTGTAGCAACGGTAAGGTATTCAAATGTTTATATAAACGTCTCGCAGAAGCTTTCCGTTTGGAGTCTGGAGTCAGTTTGTCGGCTACGTTTCCCGTCACCTCAGAACAATGAACTTGGAATAACTTTGGGGTACGATATAACGGCAGCAAATACGTGTTAGGCTATATATTATTATTCCGTCATAAAATGTAACTTTATTTACATATGCATGGTTTTCATTTTCCTTCTTCTTCGTCCTCCTGTTCTTTTTCTTCTTCTTCTCATTATTATTTTATTATTATTACAAAACATGTATTATAATAATAATAATTATAATAATAATAATAATAATTATTATTAATATTATTACTAGTGGTAGTAGTGGTAGGACGTCTATTTGTTGTGACTGTTGCTGTAGCAGCGCTTGAATCCTCAAATTGTTATTGTCGTAGCTTTAAGGATACGAAATGGAAATCTTCATTGACTGACACGTAGGAGGCGGTTATTTCCGTTGGGAGTTGTTGGGTACTTGTTTGGTTAGCACTCGAGTTGGCGCTGCCCTGTGAAGCGGAATGGCTCTCGGCCGCGCGGCCTTTTCGGGCGCCCGGGCTTCCACAGGGCGGAAAACGAGCAGCGCGGGGTACCTTCAGGCGTTAGAGTGCTGAATGCGGAAAATTATGTCGGTGGATTGTACACTCCGCCAGACAAATGGAAATGACATACAAATCTGTGCCTGGATGTGTCAAACGGTGTCTTTCCGGTTAGAGAGGGTCGCTACCCGGTCGCGAGTAGGGAATAGGAAAGACGTGAAATTTCTTCCATGAACGGAAAACAGTGATTTTATCCAGTATTTGTCTGGCTGTGACAGTATGTGGTCGCGAGATATTTGAGTCTATTTTGGCCCAGGGCCAAAAACAGTAAAGTAAGCGTCGTCTTACCCCACGTGCCTCTGGCGCCAGTATAAACACTTCCATTCTATATGCACATGCGATTCAGCATTGTGTGTGTGTGTGTGTGCGTGAGAGAGAGAGAGAGGGAGAGAGTGTGTGTGTGTGTGTGTGTGTGTGTGTGAGAGAGAGAGAGAGGGAGAGAGTGTGTGTGTGTGTGTGTGTGTGTGTGAGAGAGAGAGAGAGAGAGAGAGAGTCTGTGTGTGTGTGGAAGGGGGTTAGAGGAGAAAGCGGTAATGGACCCCAAATGCAAACAGCTGCTGAATATGCTTTTCAAAAGCAATAGAACATAATTATCTTACACAGACAGCCTAATAAAATGCCACACAACGCGAAGAGCCCTTGGCAGGCTAGAGGCTGATATGAAAATTATGTTTAATTTTATCATTATTAATTCTTATTATAATAGTCATTTTTCATGCGGTGCTTAGCTTCATTTTGCGGAAGCCTTGTAAAAAACAAATCATAAACAGAAAATGCTTCGTGGTAAATCCCTGTTGGACTCAGATGTGCTCTGTTGGAGTTGGATTAATACCGGATATCTGCGTAATCGCATAAGGGTAGATGCGGAGAGGCGTCTATACCGCCTGATCCCTCGTGCTTGACCGTTAATTTTTAAAACTAATTTCCTCACGTGCTCAGTAGTTCAGTTTTATCCGAGGCGAGTAAAGACCCCCTCGGAAATAACGGAACCGCGAAGCCCGAAAACCTCAGATTTAAAAGAATCGGTCGCTATTATTCAGTCATTCGGATTATTTAGTATTATTACTGCTATTGATAATAATAATAATAATAATAATAATAATGATATTATTCTTATTATTATTGGACTACAAGATAATTATGAGAAGATATTTAAGAAGATTATTATTTGTTATTATTCTTTATTTCAAACATGATTCATATGTTTTGATTTCCTAATTCGACTGAAAAATAACGGCTCCTCTTGGTGAGGAACTGAAGATAGTTCCATGTGACGTACAATCCAGCATAACACATAACACCATCGATAGACATCCAATTTAAAACTATTATCAACGACAGACAGAACATTAAACACATGATATATGATATGAATGATAATTACCATTATTATTTTAAGCAATATAACTATTATGGATGTTTTTAATATTTATTCTTTTATTATTATAATTATTATTATTGCGATTTTAAACAGTTCCACATATTTTATTAACATAAATCCTGCGTTAATTAACCATAAAGTAGCCAGAATTATTTTTTATGGATATTGCCGTTCAACATCCTTGCAAACCAAAAACAATAAGAGAGAGACAGACAACAGCATTCTCTGATATTGTAACAGAAAGGACAAAAAAAACAAGACTTTGAACTGGGAGAATTCGATTACATTACTGTTACTGCATTTCATTGAGTCCTTTATCAATGTGATGTGTGGTAATGGAATATCAGGCTAATACAAACAAAGACCTGCTCAAATAAGTAAGATTTAGCCGAGATGCGAAGCGCCACAGTATGTGAGTTCACTGCATGGCGATTTAAAACCAGAAGAACAGACTAGAGGTTGTTATTTTGCAGATGCCGACTCATTACTGCGCATTACTTTTCAGCGCCACAAGGTGGCGACATTGAACGACAAACTAAGCGGGCGCCGGAAGCGACTTTTTCCTTCATGACAACACATTCTCACTCTGGCAGAACAGAAAATGGCGCTCATCACATCATACAATTTTTAAATAACACAAAACCAACAGCAGCACACAATATCTGCAGCTGAGTACATTGATATATTGAAATTGAAAGCTGCTTCTCTCTCTCTCTGCATGTGTGTGTGTGTGTGTGCGTGCGTGCGACTGCGTCTGTGTGTGTGTGTCTGTGTGTTTGTAATTGTAATTACGTAAATCATTTAACATTATAAGCATATTAAAATAATATTGAACTAAAACCTGAAACTGACCAGCCTTCAGGATTTGTATGCATGTAAACCACAAAAAAAGCAATCAAGTCTTTGACACAGATAAATTATCAACAAAACAGTTTTGCCAGTGTACACATTAAATACTGTAGACACGTTTCTGTGGCTGAAAGTTGCGTATAATAATTGTCAACCACTCCAATCATACTTGTAATTCATGGCTCCTAATTAACTTAGAAACATAACGCAATTAGTATAAGTTATCCGCAGGCTTACCTTTACGAAGGGAGCTGGGATGGCGCGCGGTGCGACTGACAGGTGCGCGCGGGGAGGGTCCGCTTCTGGGGGGTACGAAATGCATCCCCGGATGAATCCACCTTGTCTTCTCCGAATCCTGCCGATGCTTAGAATCCATTCACAGTGCCACGCGGTCCGCGGTGGGTGTCTTTTGCTCCAGCTCGAGAGATCTTGTTTGCTTTGCGTTTCGAAACAATCCGTCCACATTGTACCTCGCGGTAAAACAAAGAGTGACGCCGGGAGATCCGAGGCAACGGAAGAACGGAGAGCAGAATGCAGCTCTATTCTCTAAAGGGAAATTATATGTAAAAAGTTCATGTTCACGGCTACAATCCACATGACCAGTCGCGACCAATGGAGAGGCGAAGCGCCTCGTAAAGTTGTATTGCAAAGTTGTAAATTTTCATACAGCACAGCGGATTTATGGCTGTGAGCGCGAGGGGGCAGGTCAGGGCCAGGCGCCATTTTACCTGAAGGACGAACGCAGAGTGCTAAATGAGCTGAAGAGATACATTATACCGACCGAAGCCTGTGTCTCGGACATCAGCGATAATGAACGCATTTAATCTGAGCAGCACGCGGTCAGCGTTCCCACCTCGGTGCCAATAGGTTCTCGCGTGACAGCGCTTCACCTGGGGGTTTAGTCGCGGCTTCTGTTAGCAATGTGTAATTTCATGTTTTTCAGAATTTGTTTTTTTCCGACTGATTCGTGATAATGAATTGTTCAGATTTTCTATTGTGTGACATTTGTGCATTTTTTCTGAGTAGGTCTGTGGTGTTTATATGAATAAACATTAGCAAAGAAATTAGTCTTTAAAAGTATTAGTTAGCAGTTACTTTTCCAGTAATAGGGATTGGGTTAATTATTAATTTCAATATTAGAATTTAGCCAACTGACGCTTTTGATGCTGTTTTTGCTCTAATATAAAACAAGCAAATCAAATAAAAAAGCTTTAAATATAATGGCTCGGATGTGTTTATTCGTTCACTTGTACTACAAAATATCGTATAATACCATATAAATTGTCGGATTGATTGAACTAGGCTATTTTTACAGACACAATCAGACATAAGCCCCTAATACGAAGGAAACTGAACGCACACCTATAATGCTCATAATATCACATTTAAATCAAACATCTTTGCCTGTTACAAGTAAACATACATACGCGCGAAGCACACACTTCTGAAACATATACAATAAATACCGAGAAACGTCATAACAAACACAACAAGCTTACAGTGCACATTGTAAAACACACCAACGTTTGCCTACATCTTACTTGAAGGTTATTTTTTAAACATAATTTTCACAAAAAAATATGTGAGGTAGGCCGATTCTTGCACATCACACATTTGGATGTAATTAAGCATGCGTATACGCCAGAACACAGCGACTTGCGACTTTTTTTATTAAAAATATTTGCTATAATTTACATGCTGACCATTTTCACGATTAAGACACTTTACAAAAAACAGAGAGCCACTAAGAGTCAGAGTTTGTTTGGCCTCAACTGTCAGCAAATAATTCAAGGTAGGGTTTGGCAGTTTTTGTTTTTATTTATGTTTTTATTCGTTTCGCTCTACCACGAATGTGTTTCAATTTTCACTAAAAACCCTAATCCCAGTGTTTTGTGCACGCGACAAGAGACGTCGCACAGCCTTAATTCCGAGATTCGAAGAAATAGTTATGGATAAAATGAATTAGGGCTGACAGCGAATCCTCCGATAGGTAGTTTGTGTTTTTCTTCTTTTATTTTCGTTCCAGGAATGTTGGGTAACACAATTTATATGGCGGTTTTTAAATGTTTTTAACTACTGTATTTAAAAATATATAAATAAAAATATAAATAGGTAGCGTACTGATGCCCCAATGACGGTGCTACACTGAAGGGAGTTTCCAATGAGCTTCAAAAGTTCAGGCTAACAAGATTGCGGGCGAATACTCCTTCACCAGAACTTAAATTGTAATTACAATTGTAATTAAACTGATCCATATTTTAAGTAAGATCCAGTACCCAAATGACTCATTTTACATGAATGGGCATAGCTTATTTGACCGTAGGCGCATCCACGATGTCGTCTGCCTGAGCGTCTAACTCTGTGTCCTTCTCCTTCTCCTTCTCATCCGCAGAGGCGGCGACGGCGGAATCGGGACCGGAACCGGGACCGGGACCGTCGGCCTTGTGGTCTTTCTTCCACTTCATCCTCCGGTTCTGAAACCAGATCTTGATCTGGCGCTCCGTCAGGCACAGCGCGTGCGCTATCTCGATGCGCCTCCTGCGGGTCAGGTACCGGTTGAAGTGGAACTCCTTCTCCAGCTCGAGCGTCTGGTACCGCGAGTACGTCTGGCGACCTCGCTTCCTCTCCGGATCTGCACAAGTAAAAAAAAAAAAAAAAACATGGCGCCCAAATTGTCCAGGGTGAACGACATCCACGGAATTAGGGAAACAAGGAGATACCCTCTCCCTCCGCCACGGTGCATTTCGAAACACGAAGTCACAGAGCCGAACGAAACGACAAAGTAGCCTGTCAATATTTCCAAAAGTGTAGCTTACAAACCAACGAGGTAGCCTACGCATTGACAGCTAAACTCAGTAGGCTAATCACGCTCCTGTTTGAGAGAAATGGCAATAAACATGTTTTCCACTGACTGCAACGGTCTATAACTTTTTTTATTAGCCCTGAACATATTTTTGGCGGTGGTTGGGGGGTGGAGGGGTGCTCAGTTTAAAAATATTCGCCGTCCATTTACAATGTACACACGAGAAAATATTTAGACGAGAAAATATTTTCGACGTACATAATGAACTCATACTACAGGCTACATATGCCAAGCACGGAGAAATTTTTTTTTTTAAACCAATGTTTGCTTACACGACGCGGATTTTAACGAATGTCATGTCAAATTCATTTGGTTATTATTATTATTATTACATGCAGGCGATTTTAATCAGTTTAAATCGTACAGAGGAGTAGTATGCTCCTTGCTATTACATTATAGGCAACAAACTGGCCGTTTCTGCATAGTTGTGCAGGACACAGGGTTGTCAGAAGCGCGCAAAAACACTGCGGCTAACTTAAAAGCAGCGGAAGTCTAATTAATTTATGGCCGTGGAACTCATTACTCCCACAGTAAAAGTTTTATGATTCGCCATGGGTTCGCAGCGTAGAGCCAGTGACGGAAGCATTTAGCCTGCTGCGTCGGCAGAGCGAGCAGCAGTCACACCCTCGCGCAGTCCGGAGCATACCTGAAGAGCGCATCCACGGATATAGCCGGAGATGTTCGTCCGTGGGCGAGCCGAGGTCGCCGGCTCCCACCGCCCCGGAGACGCCCCTGGGCAGGTCACTGCAGAGGAGGTTCTGGTCGAAAGAGCCGCAGGGCAGGTCGTAGGCATCCGCGCCTGCTCTGTACCCGGGGCTGAAAACAGGATGACTCTGGTAGGCTGCATTACTGACGCTGTAAAGTCCGGGCAGAGACGGGTGAAAGGCGGTTGGTCCCGGTCTGTACGCGGCTCTCTCCGGGCACGGCGCCCTGTCTGCGGCGCTCTGAAAAGCAGAACTGCCCGTCGTACACTTGCTAAAAAGTCCATTCACATAATAAGAAGAACTCATAATTTTTTTCCCAGTGATTTGTTGGCCCAGAGTCTTCAGTGTCGTTTTTACGAGGCGCGTGATGAATGACAGCATTACACCCCAGATTTACGCCATACCCCATTTTCCCAAGAACAAGGAGAATTTTCTCACGTGATTACGCCCCGTGACCCAATGGAGCCAATCACTGATAGACCTATCATTACAGCAGGGAAGAGCAGAGCGCACGCACAAGCATGCACACACACACACGCACACACACACACACACTACGTATTAACAAACACACACACCTAACAAAATAAAGGTAAGTGAAATTAATAGTGAAATGTTCATCAGAGTCGGCCCCCACATATGCTGGATTTCATCGAGTCAATTGGCTGAGGAAACACACACATGCACGCACGTACGTACACACACGCAGTTTCTTTTCTAGCTGACTAGGTAAAAAATAAAATATTCTAATTGGTTGAATTTTGATTATGCTGAGTTTAAGATTCAGATATGTTTGGTGTTTTGTATATATATATTTAGATATTTTTAACGTGGATGTACATCCATTTACCCTGCCCCAATATCCCCGTCTGTAAAAAAAAAAAAACGCAGTATAGTGTGAAATCCACGAGCGTCCTGACTCGCTCAGTTTTACACTGCCCTCATAAATTCCCTAAACATATTTCTAAATAAATATTTACTGAGATGATTCTTTGTGTAATGTATCGGAATATAAAGCGTGACATGGCGGCACATCCCGCGAGACCAGATGAGAAAAGGCTCAGGCGGCGGTGTTTGTTGATCGGTCTTCGCCATAAAACTGAAACTGAAAGAGGGAATCATTATTGCCAAGATTATAGCTACTCCCATCAACGTTTAACATAAAGTTTAAATTAACACAGTCAATTGGAGAATCTTAGGCGAAATGATTTCATTTCCGAAAATCGAATTGTAGCGTATATGTATTCTCTCTCTCAGTCACACACACACACACACACACACACACACACACGCACACACACACGTGTGGGTGTGTGTGACAGAAGGGGGAGAATGCATATAGGCCGCAATTCGATTATATAGCCTATACTGAATGAAACAATAGCCTTTATATTCAGTTTTAATAAGACGTTTAATTTATTGATGCAATGCACATCATATCTCTGCATATCTCTGAACCTCATTCATAAAAAGTCGTCATTCTCAAATATGTTCGGTCTCTACGTCATACATGGATTTGATCTTTGCGTGGCCGTCCTTATTAGAAAACTGACTAGTTTGTAAATAAAATGTTTAATTACGTCCTGTTTTTTTTGGGAGCACACAAAAACACATATATCGACGGACAGACAGAAACACACACACACACACGGATGAAAATGTTGGATGTGTAGCAGTTTTAAGCATATCTGTAGGCGCATGCACAACAAGCACATCGTTTTAGACCAAATTCGTAAAACGTTAATGGTTTTATTATTTAGTTTACACTTTCATTAGTCTATAGCTTCATTGTCGCTTTATACGTTCGATTTGAAAAATAATTTATTTTAAAGATTATTATGACGGCATGGCTTCCGTGCTTATTTTTGCAAATATAATAAAGACAGACGTGACAATGAGGCGTCAGTTAGTGGGCAAATTCCAGATTATTACTTCACCATTTAAAAAAAAAAAAATTCTGTTATTTTTACGAAGCAGGTTTAGTAGCAATAATATTTTATTAGGCCTACAACCATAATACTGGAACCAAGAACATTCTTTATATTCCTGCAGTATTTATGAATAGGCCTATGTTCGGACGAAATATCAAACGCTTATTTAATCTTGTGATAGCCGTTTTTGTTAGAAAACTGACTTGTTCGAAAACTACATTTTTAATAATGTCATACTTGTTTTGAAACACAAACACACACACACACACACATACACACACGGATGACACTGCTGGATGTACTAAGCATATCTGTATGCGCATGCAAAACAAGAATGTCGTTTTTAGACTTAATTCGTGAAGAGAAGTCAATGCGTTTATTGTTTTGTTTTACATTATTTTTTTATTACCTTGCAGCTTTATTAACTCTTCATAAATGTCTCGACAAATAATTTATTTTAAAGATTATGTGACGATATGTCTGCGAAAAGCCTGACTTATTTTGGCATTTTTACTTATTTGCTACACTAAAGACACATTTGACAACGAGGCGCCAGTAAGCGGACAAAGGCTAGATTATTGCTTCTAAATACTGATCTATTATTTTGTTATTCTGGTATTTTTAAGAAGTAGGTCTAGTAACAGTATAATTTATTAGGCCTACAACCATAATACTGGAATCGAAAGCATTATACCCCGATAGTGTTCACAGTTTCAACAATCAGACTTTCATTTAAATTACAATAATACTTTTTAGTGGAAGTAGGCCTCCATGATCGCAAACTGTACTAACAGCAAGTAAATAAATTAATGTAAACGAGTTTGTACGAGAAAGCTGTTGGAGCTCGTGCGGCAATGAGAAGGACACAGATTTGTTCTTTAAATAACCATGGTTTACATGAAAAAAAAATACCACGGTTTAGATAATTTCTATACATTTGTAACCCATGTACGGCGTCATCACAACAATGCAACATTTGAAACTTTATATCGAATAAGATCAGAAATCAACGGTGAAAAACGTTCTGAAATGTGTAATGCAGGCCCAGATAAGATTTTAATTGGAAATAACAGCGGGAACTTGCGGCCCAAATGTTTGTCCACAGATATAGTACCGTTGTTTTTGTTTTTTTGTTAGCAAAATTGCACTACTAACGAAACCTATGTTTTCCTGCTGGTGGAGCAGGACTGCCATCTACTGGCGAGTGCCTGCACCAGCAAGGCGAAATAAAAGCCGTGCTGACGTGGATGCTGTTCTTGCAAAACTGGAATTTTCTCGGGAAATACATGAAATTGCCTGTCTTTCGGTCTGTCTATTACACTAGATGTTAAGACTGTTGCGCCTGAGAGCGTATAACGGGGTCTGGTACGTTCTGTCGAATATATTTATCTAACAGAACTATGATTGATGCTAAAAAAATATATTAAATCCGAATTAAAATGGCACACGTTAACATAAAAATTAAAATCGCACAAACACATAAATAGTTTTATGATTTTTTAAAAAGAACTGCAAAATATAGTAAGATAAGCAGATTAAAATACACATACGCACACACCCACAGACACACACACACACACACACGGAATTCATTTAACTGGAGATGAGCAGACAGATGTGTAGAGCGCCCAAGATAAACGGATCAAACCAGAATACAGTATATAATGAGATATGTCGTAAAATCAAATAAACACCTCATCTGGAGAAACTAGATTATTAAATTGTTGTACTTTAAAAGACATTTCTGCACATAAGTGTTTGTTAGATTGTGAATTTGTGTATAAGTAACATGTTTAGTGCATCATTCTCAATTATCTCGAAATTATATTTAGGCTATCGCATTTATCAAGCGTCGGAAGGGCAAGAGAATTACATCATATATTTGTCCCAGATCTGGTATAAATACCCGTAACCAGGGCAAGGAAATCTAACCATTTCCCCCCTAATCACATTATGTTTATATTTTAAAATGGCATCGCTATAAGGGAACTGTTCTCGAGGCTAATTTTACAGGTACAACAAAGGCAGCTCGCGACGGCCGCGAGGCAGTGAGCGCCGGAGAAGACTCCAATAAAGGAAACGCTTTTAGCCGTCCCCTTTGTGCGCAAGAACAAGCCCTGGTAGAGAAACAAACGGGGGGCTCGGTTCTGGAAACCGCCTAATTGTGTCTGGACGGCCATAAACTAATTAAAAGTGGAATTCCAGACAGAGCTGTAGACCTCGCGTTTTATTGCACTGTCTCCGGAAGGCCCTTTGAAGCTTAGTCCATCTGTGGCATTGCGCGTCACAACAACAACCTCGCTGGGAAAAAAAAACTGGCGTACAGGCCAACTTCGACTACCAATGTGCGCAGGCGTCCAAATGCCTAGATCGATAATATGTGCAGTTTCTGAAGGACACCGGGTGGTACATATGCTCGCATACATGTGTGCTGGCTCTATGTGTGTGGTGGCGATGGTCGGCCACTGCTGCTTAGATTGGCGGCTGGTTGCCGATATTTATAGAAATATGTAGCTGTGCCATTTTATTTCCGGCTTCAGCTGTCAGGCTTTCAACGTCTCTCTTGTGTTGCGTCCTCGCGCCTTTCAGCTCTTTGCACCCCATAAACGGTTATGGCGGTAATTGTCTTTTATGGCTGTATACAGCCAAGGGCCTCCTCTGCCAACGGCATCTGTGAGCCGCATCGCAACCTGTCTGTGCAGAAACCAAACAGGCCGATTCCCTTCCAGCAAAAATCCCGGAGGATTTTCGAATACTAATTGAATTTGAATAACTAATATAAAACCCCTGTGTGTGTGTGTGTGTGTGTGTGTGTGTGAGAGAGAGAGAGAGAGAGAGAGAGACTCACAAATTTCTCACTGTTTATAAAACAAGGTGGTATCTCGATCTTAAAAATAACTAGTGTTTGCACCACTCCTCTATTATAACTAACAAAGCGTTTAACATCAAAATGAAGTTATGGTAAAATAGACTTTGTAAAGTGTTTGGTTTGCTATTGCGGATTAGTCTACGTGACCGCTAAAATACGTCTTCTAGTAACTGGCGAATAAATGAAAAGAGGAAGTCTTAGTGAAACAGCAATGCAATCTCATCCAAGAAAAACCGTCATTTTAACGTTCGCTTTTTTAACATAAATAATTTGAAAACGACTACATGCTCGGAGCGCATTTCCGCGCAAAATACAGGCCCGAACGGTCCGTCCGCAGTTTGAGGCAAAACATTTTCACAGGTATTTCAGTCATTTTTATTATTTAAATAACGTACAAACTCAATTTCAGAACAGACTGGTCATCTGACCACGAGGTATTAATCACATTAAATGAACAGTGCTTTCTCTTCTTTAACAAAAAAAAAAATGCCCGCCTTCAGAGTTTAAGCTCATGAAATTCACAAATAATAATCGTAACTGTAGATTTACACGTTAATAGTTCGTGTAAGCCGCATTCTGTGGGCTAACAATTACAATTACGTGTATTTGGCAGCTACAAATTTCTAATACATGTAGGTAGTTGTGAGACAGTATCTGCAGTAAATATATGCATACTGTCACATGGTTTCAAATACGTAGTCAGTCTAATAAGATGTTGCATTTCAAGAGGTCGTTGAAGCTCATGCACCCGATTTTAGTAATGGTTTCCTTTTACCTTCCAGTCCGAGACTGTATTGCGTCTTTAAACGATGTCCATCTGAGCAAGAAGTATTATTACATCCCAAACGACCCTGAGGTACACATAAACTACAAAACAAATAAACACATTGCTACATTTCTAATCTACGAAGTCCAGTCACAAGCTAGCATTTGGGCCTATTCATAAACGCCGCAAGTATGGCGGCAAACCTAGACCAGATGATTTACACACTTTTAAAACAGAAATGAACGAACATTTTTGTACAGACTGCAAATTTGTGCAATACAAGGTAGTTTCGTATGAGGAGGAAACACACATTAGATTGACGAACAGACAAGAACATGCGGTCGTAGCACGGATTCCTATACTTTTTGAAACCAGCCAAGACATTTTAAGATTGAGAGAGAGAGAGAGAGAGAAAGAGCTAAACGCAAATTCACATTTGGTTAAGAATTAGAGTAGTCCAACGCCTTTTCTTTCTTACTTACGTTAATTATATTTCCATAGCCTATATATATTTATTTTATTTCACATGATTCAATCGTCTTTCTGTCCATCTTTGCTTGTTTTTTTCATCTTCATTCGCCGGTTCTGAAACCAGATCTTGACTTGCCTTTCCGTGAGATTTAGGAGTCTCGCCACTTCGTATCTGCGGTCTCTCGTGAGGTACATGTTAAAAAGGAACTCCTTCTCCAGCTCCAGGATCTGGTGCTTGGAGTAGGGACAGCGCTTTTTCCTTGTGGAGCTCGCGTGCAGCCAGTTGGACACCGGGTTATCTGAAAGAAAGGTGTCGGGTATGTGAGCAAGGTTCAGTGCCCAAATCCTATAAATCCTATTAATCGCATTAATAACTCTTTATAATAAATAAATAAATATATAAATAAATAAATAAATAAATAAAACATAAGTGTGTCAACGCACACAAACATGTCTCTGCTGCCGGCTTGTGTTCACGTGGAAACATGCAGGCCTTTTTTGTAGCTCCCTTAAACATGTATCTGAATCTCCTGGAAATGTCCTGCAGCGGTATGCTGCTATTTCACGCGAGTAAAGAAATAAAACAGCTACCGTCTCAAACGGGCTGCGGCACGGGAGGGTTACAGCCTCCTGCTGGCTTCCGGGGTGCCGGGGAGGGCGGAGGTGGCTGCACTTACTCGGGTCGGCTTCTGCCTTCTTCTGGACGGACGCGCTCTCTGCGGCGGGTTGCGAGAGGGAGGACGGGCTGGACACCGCGCTCTTGTCCACCGGGGGCGATCCGCTGGCGAAATCGGACAGGAGCAGGGTCGTGCTCTCCGCTCCGCCACCGGCCAAGATCTCCGGTTTAACGGCACAATGCTGGCTCGACGGTATTCCAGTCAGGGGCAGCGATCCAGCGAAAGGCTCCAGTAACCATGACTGCATATACCTTCCTTCAGAGTCCCCTGCGGTAGCCTGTGGATTCGCGTACGGGTGGTACACTGACGACACACCGCTCGGAGGCTGGGTAGGCACGGCGCCCCAGGACGCGCTGAACGCGGAGGGTTTGGTCTGGAAAGTGCAGGTTCCGAACTCAGAGTGTTCTGGGAGCGCGGTCGGCCGCGCGCTCTGCAGCCCAGCACCGGCGGGGTATCGAGGAGCTGAGCAGTACTCGGCGTCCGCGAGGACAAGGGAGTCCACGTAGTAACTACTCAGTGTTCCTGGCGCCGACATGGCAAACGCACGTTCGCATACACGCGCGCACACACAAACACACAAACACGCGCACACAGGCACTGTACTATCGCCACAAAATAACAATCTGTAGAAATCAAGTGGCAACTTGCCCCGACAAAGAACTACAGTCAGCTAATAAGTTGAACGTTGCCTGCCATTCGATTGGGTGACATGCGCACGTGATCCCCAAGACAGAACAATACGGAATAAATCAGTCTGTTCACTATTAAATGGCTACCGTTTCCCCTTCTAACGTTTTACAACAGGGCCATGTATTTTTTTATGCATACAAATATTACTTTATATGTAGAGCGAACTTGATTGTGAACAATGGGAGAATTGTAATATTGGGGAGACGTGCGCTTACACCACCGGGCCAGCGGGCTCACGGGTTTCTTATTCTCTGAATAAATTATGGCTGAAAGTATGTGGAAAAAACGTTTCACGGGACGAAGTTACACACGGTTTCAGCGCCAAAACTGCCAACTGCTGCATTCTAAATGTAGCTAATGTTGCAATTTCTTATGATTAAACATTGCAAAGAGATTTACATTTATAGCTAGGAAAGTTACGACGTGGCCTACTGCGGAAAATAAGGTAACAGTGATATAAAACTGAATCTGAAGCCTTTCTGATTAACCTAAACCCCTTGGTTGCAGCAAAATTAAAATCTCCTCCGATTGACAAAATTCGCTACTTTGAAATGCTTTTGCACCGCTGAATTATCCGCGCCGATTAATCCAACCGGCGACGGAAGTCCAACAGCCGGCAGAACTCACAACAGAAAATATAAGAACCACGAAAAGCAAAATGATTAAACCTGTATAATTAACCGCTCTAACTTACCCACAGCCTTAACAAATACATAAATTCATCCATTAATCTGCTCATCAAATGCACAAAGCCATTTAAGAAATGGTAGTATAGGCAGTAGCCTATATTTAGCTAAATAAATGGGTCATGTCATTATTATTATTATTGCTATTTTGTTGTTTTCATCATTATAAAAATGGCCAGGGCTATTTTTCCATCGCAATGGGACTCATCTGGATAAATTATATAAAATAATAATTATTATTCTAGCGTTAGATTATTGTACGTGTGTGTGGGCATTCAAGTACTCCTGTTATGTCTTTTATAATTATTAAAACACATATATAAGCACTTTAAAATCTAACATAATAATAATAATAATAATAATAATAATAATAAATGGTTAATAATAATAATAATAATAATAATAATAATAATAAATGGTTAATAACAATAATAATAATAATACAGAATGGATTTTACCATAGCACTAATCTAACTAACACGAAACTAACATTAATCAGTGGAAAAACATCATCAATAAAAAGAAAAAGAAATGAAAATAAAACTGCTGTTGCAGATGTTAGCCCAGGTAGGTGCATTCGTTATTTTCACTTTTTCATATTTTCGGAGGCATGCATTTGAATTTCAGTTATACAACAGTCACACCATATTTAAATATTGACAAATTATGGCGATGCATTAATGGTCCGCTAATGTGTCGTTGAAAATATACAATAACCCACAATACCTGGAAGAGATACATGGTTTTATTATTTTGTGTTATTTTAATGCCAATGTCATATTCCTATAATTCCATTCATTTTTACACATTCATAATGCGCAAACACGCGCACGCACACATTCATATGCACAGACACGACACACATATTCTCGTGTGTGTGAATTAACAACCCTGGAAATCTGAAAAATTCTGTGAAAACTATGCCAATGTGCCAAAACAGTAAAAACAGAGAAAGACACGCCAAGCCCTCAAAACTTCTATGAAAAGTATTTATTTCTTATAAATGCCTAGGAGTCGTATTTTAAAAGAGCTATAAAATCTAACTTTCTCCATTTGAAGAGTCCTGCGCCAAGTACTACGCTTGTAATTTCATATACCCAAAATTGCTAGAGGTTATAATTTTAACATTAACCAAACATTAAATAAATACATACATTTGTTTTAAATTGGGAAAGCATTGCTTATTTATTGTTAAAAACACTTTCAGACTGTTTATACGAATGACCAAGACTAAGGGGTTGGTAGATCAGTAAATTCAATGTTTTCGCACTGATCCCATGGTAAGTAATATTTTATATTGAGCCTGAGTCTGTATTTTACTTTGTAGACCACCAGTGCAATATAAAACGTTTTTGAACTGGAGGCTAACGTCAGACCGGGCTAGCCTGCAGCCTCCCTGTGCTACTTTTATTGGCGTGTAATAAATGTAACCCAGAAACTGGACCCTTAAGAGTCCGCGCAATTCGATTCCAATGTTTTTACTTTTGAACATATATTTTTAAATGAATGAAACCCAGTGGTAATTCCGAATAGCACATTATCGATGTTAAATCTGCATCGGCTAATTCCCTGTTTCTTTCTCGTCGTGTTATCGGTGCGATATACGGATGAGGTAATGCAGTTTTTTTTTTTTGGTTTTTAAAAAAAATGTATATTGACACCAGCCGTCTTCAGAAACGCTTCGGGTCATCCTGCACCGTAGGCCGGTTCTTTGGCTGTAAAATGAAGCGGATAGGTTATGGCCGGACCCTCAGTTTACCGCAGGGGCTATTCAGTTCTTTTTTTCCGCAGATAACAGCCAGTCTGTAGGATCTAAATATCCCCATAAAGCTCGTGCTTCCTTTGTGTTTATTTTATTGAGCAGCGGCCGCATCCGGCTCTCCACCGGCGCGCCACTGAGGTCGCTGTTGCGCGCGCAGCTGCAGTCAGACTGCATTGATCGTAACCGAGGCCTTGCCCCCCGTCCCTGCCTAAAAGAGACACATTTTTACCTCATTCCAAGTCCACCCCCTCCTACCCCCCACCCCAAGACAGACAGATAGACAGACAGGCACACACACACACACACACACACACACACACACACACACACACTCTTCCCTTTTAAAAGTAAGTGTAAACTCTACCGAAGCTCATTGCAAGCAAGCACATAAAGACCCCTAAATAAACAGTTCCTCGTTCTCGGTGTTGCGATGAATTTAACTGTGGTAATGAAGACAGTTTCGTGTTGCAGAGGTAGAAGACGGAGCCCAACAACATGAAACTACCTAAACCACGCGACAGTCCGTTCCAGCCGTTCAGAGCTACACGCGCTGCTGCATTTCCAATTATTTTATCTGCATATGATCGTTTCAAAAATGAGCAACCTGTTCGGTGCCGTTAAGACCAAAACCACGAAAAGGGCATGGTACCCGAGACGGTAAAAGACATATACACTGTTCGGTTTCCCTTCGACAATTAAATAAAGCATAATAATCCAGCAATCACCGGACTCACCGAATTTACAGCCGCGGTTGGAGGGTTTGTGGTCTCGGCGTCCTCGCGGCGGATCGAACACGGGTCTCCTGCTCGAACGTAGTTGCGTCTGCGTCCTCTCCGCCCGGGAAGCCTGTACTGAACTGCGGCCTCGTGTACAGGAAAAGGACAATCCACATATACGAGCCAGTCATAAAACTCCACGAATGCCGGCAAACCTCTTGGAATACTGGTTCCACACGGATTATGGCCGTCTAGGTAATATTTAAATGGGTTACAACATCAGCGGTAAGGAAGACGACACAAGACAGACTAATTTCAATTAAAACCAGCAGAAAAAAAGGTTTAACATACTTTAATAACGCTGTAACAAGCCCATTGCCCGCACATACGCACACACACACACGAAAACATTTCCACAAAAAATGTTGTTTTGTGTATGTTTTATGCCAACAATTTATTATTAACGGAACACACAAAACACCACTCGATGAAACATTTGAAACTGTATTTACACAATAAGTTCATTATATATATATATATATATATATATATATATATATATATATATATATATATATATATAATAACAAAAGTTTTTTTATGTTTTTCACAGTGACCCAATATAATTCTCCCGTTACACATCTGCCATCTGCTCCAAACCAAAATGCCAATTAAGAATGAAATTCTTATTTTTCCCTTTATGGAATAAAACACATATCTCCTGAAAGCGAACAGATATTAAAATATATATTATATATTATATTATATATATACAATCGGGTTTTACAGGAATATCTACACCAGCTTTCGGATAAGGACTAGAAGTCCATTCAGTCCTTGAGAGGATTTATTATTTGCGAAGATCATAATTTACATCATTTTTTTTCACATTGGCAAATGCTTTAAAAAGCTAATTTTTCAGAAAGTGTTTGGTTTAAAAAAAAAACATGCACAGCTCTCACTAAATAGAATCTGGGCCAGTCCATCAATAGGCTACAATAAACGTCGAAATTCATACACCCAAATTCCTACTTTGAAGGATTAATATTAATTTGCTCTTTCAAGCTTTGTTCACATCAGTTTGCTTTTCCCCGTCCTTCCGATAAAAAATAAAATAAAATAAAATTAAAAAAAACATCGTGATGCAACAGACAAGAAAAAAGAAATGCAAATCAAAATGGACAAATCAAGGACGATTGAGGGGGGGAAAACCACCAACATGAAACTATTCATGAAAGAAACACCCACGAATAAACAGTATCTTACACAGATATGCAAACATGGGGGCATCCTTAAAACCGGATGTGCCTCACGCAAACTTGACTGTGGAAGGTGTCGAATTCAGACAGCTCAAATAAAATTTGAATCACGAAAAACTGTAATTTGCAGTAAGCTCCCGAATTCTGTTTTCGCGATTCATTTTCTTCAGTTTCATACGGCGGTTCTGGAACCAGATTTTGACTTGTCTGTCCGTCAGGTGGACGTTACGACTGATCTCTAGGCGACGCTCGCGAGTCAGGTACATGTTGAAGAGGAACTCCTTCTCTAGCTCGAGGGTCTGGTGCTTGGTGTAGGGGCACCGTTTCTTCCGCCCGCTTTTCGCTGTCAGCCAGTTGGCTGCATTTTCACTTTTTGAATTTCCTAAAAAAAAATAAATAAATAAATAAATAAAACGGCAAAAAACACGTTTTAACTAACAGCGCAGTCAACAACAATTTGTTAATTACAAATAAAATAGTACAACAGGGCTTTATACATTAGAAAAGTACCCTCCCGTCCCCGCTTGAACTTGTAATTAACCTTTGTACATTTAAAAATTAAGTTTCAAAATATAATGCCCAAAACAGACAACGACTCCTACCCCTTTTTGTAATCTTTACCCAAATAAGCAATGTCCGTAACTGCGTCCTGAAAATATGCTTTCCAAACCCATTCAATAAGTAAGGCCGTATTATTTACAGGCCTGCTCCTACGCTAAATAAATTATTAGAATATGTTCTCAGCACTTTTGGCGCAAATTTATTGTCAGTAAAATACGGCTTCACCCACCACAATACATTTTCGCCCGATTACAAAAGCCTCCTTTATTTTAATTTTTACATACTCTCATACACAGTAAAATTTTCTGTGTTAATTCAGTTCTTACATGGTACATATGTGGCCTCTATTGGACTATTTTGCACTTTTGCACTCCGCTAGAGTTGAATTAACGCTGAGCATTTTACTGCGTAGATTTTATTTTATTTTTTACACAAAACTGAAGATGGTGCAGCCGACGCTGGCTATGCTCCGAACATTAGCACGGAACATTGGGGAGGTCGACTCTGAGCAGCGTAAATGTTTACAGCGGGAGTGAACGGCCCAGTTTACAGCAAAAACAGAATGCCCCGTCCTTATACCTGTCTCAGCACGCCTCGGGAACAGACACCATTCGCACACCTTTACGACGGCAGCGTCCTCACCTTTACTGCCGGTCCCCGGGCTGTCCTTGTACGCGTCTGGGGCCTCCGGACCAGATGACTCGTCTGCCGACAAAGCTCGTGTCTCCTCTCTCCGAGGCGCGCGCGCGGCGCTCAGTGAAGACGCCTCCTCGCTCCCCTTCCGGGCCATCTCCGCCGAGGTAGAGGATGATGAAGGCGGGGTGTCAAAGCGAACCGGGGGCTGCGGGTCAAAGTGGGGCAGGTTGGACTGAACGCCGTGATAAACCTTAGTGTGCGCGTGGGTTTGAGACAGGCGGAAGTAGCCAGGCATGGGGACATTGACGCTGTCACTGACTGAGCCCGCGGCTGAAGTCAACCTGGTATAGGAGAGGTCTTCTGCGGCTGACGGTTTGGGACACTTCTGCGACTCGTAGACACAGTAAGCGTTCTCCTCTTTAATGTTCGGAGAGAAGCATGGGGTGACGTGCTGGCTCACGGCCGGCTGGTTCACGCGGCACGACCTCGAGGCGTCCAGCCATGTATCCGTCACGGGCATGTAGGGGCTGGACGCGGGGACCATGTTTTGAGAGCTGGGCTCGTTGCGTTTCCCCAGTCCTGGAAAAAATCCACAGTTTGGTAGTCCGTAGGGCAGCTCGGAGGCGGGCGGCACGCACACGCTGCTACCCTGATAGTAGGGTCCGCAGCTTTCGCCTCTGACGCTGATCAAGGAGTCCACCAAAAATGAGTTTCCTGGAGGGCTGCCGGAGCATGACATTGTTGTGGTGTAATTTGGCGAAGGGAGAAGATAGCTCTTTCTGGCTGACATTTCTTGTGCAAAACATGCCGAATATGATTAGCGATACCCCCACTACACTGTGAAAACAGAAAACCAATTGAAACTTCTGAAGAAAGAAGACTCCGCCCCTCCCGAGCCACGTAACAACACGGGGTCATATCCATCTCGGTCTTAAGCAAAAAAAAGAGCAAAAAATGTACATTCCGTTAGTTTAATCTTGAATAATAACGTCGCACGGGCGAGAGAGAGCGCGCCCAAAACCTCAGTGTAAAATAAATGTGTGCAGTGCGACATAGGCACAAGTGCGGCCTGTACACCACAGAACCAAACTATTTCACTAACCAGATGTTTAAAGATGGAAGTCATAAAGCTGATCCACATCAAATCAGTTTTATGAGTTGTTTCTTCACCAACCGTTTGTACAAAAAAAAAAAAAACAGTTTTTAACTTCACGTGACGCCGCCGGATTGGAAGTGCAGAATTAGAGATTTAATTCAGGCCCTATTACCAGTCACGTGCAGAAAGACGAAGACAAACGGGTACAAAACGGCGGCGTCAGTGCTTTGTTAACGTTTTTGTAAAATGAAATAAAAGAAAATAAAAAGGTTTATCTGAAAGAAACAAAATCACTGCGGCGATTAGTATTGCAGAGATACCAATCACCAAAAGTAACTTTCGTTATTGAATTGTCTAGAGCGTTACATTTATCAGGTTGGCTAATTCTACCCTCCGTCCGACAGTCTCCACTATAAAAGAGATTTAAAACAAATTCCAATTTCCTTGATATGAACAATATTGAATTTCCCAGTACAAAATACCTTTATTCACTTTGGATTTTAGCTGGAAAGCAACGATTTTTGTGAAACCAAAAACTAAAATGTTTGAATGGGTTAATACTTTCGCAGACCTTTCAAATTTAATTGATACAAACACTGAATTTGGAATAAAATCTTTGAAATTAAGAAAAGTCAGTTTTGGTGGGAAATTCAGTACAATATAGCCTATATAATACCGGAATGCCGGTGTTAATTAATCTGTAGACGATGGAAGATGACAAATCACAAGCAGATAATAAAATAAATATAAGATGGCAGAATTTAAAGTAATATCTATGCCAGAAAACAAAAATAAACTGAACGAATACAAACTCTCTGTGATATGTACATACGTCTATCGATGGAACCAACATCGCAAAACATGTAATAATATGCGGTAGGCTATTGAAACACCAGTCCTGCGCAATGCACCTTAAATGTAGATTACTTAAATAAATCTACAATCTCACGTAGCGTTTATTTTACTGAAATAAAACGAAATTTAGCACAAAGTATTCACACTATCGTCTATTTTAGGTTGTTCTTGTTTGGTTGGTAGAAACGCCGTGGCGTTCGCTATCTTTGTAATATCGACTGCTCCCAATAAGAAAAATTCCGAATTCAAAGGTATATCGAATCTAATCTATATATATTCGCTTCTGTGTTTAGTAAGAGAAGCGGTCGGCTTGACAGAGTAGCCTAGTCACTTTGCGTTTGCACGCCAATTACCAGTGTACCTATGTGTGTGTATGTATTATACACACACACAAACAAACACACACACACACACATATATATATACACACAGACAGACAGACAGATAGATCAAACGTTATTTTATTAAACGTCTTTGCGAAGGGTAACTACGCAACGTTTGTGTTTGTGTTCCTCGTACTGTAACTGTGCCGCAGCATTTGACAATAACTGCCTTCCTCGAGATTTAGAAAACAGAAGTGCTCTGGTGCACCGAACACCCTCTCGCGCCAAACAAGATTGTGAACTTTGATGGGCGCTCGTTTCTTCCCTCGAGCCGGCGACTAAAAATAAACGGATAAATAAATAAGGATTAATTAATCAAACGGGAATGAATATAAAACTCGGCCCATAAAGCATGACCGACATCGCCACACGATGCGAGGATACTAACAAACCAAACTGCAGATGGCAAGCCAAGTATAAAAATCGCAGCCAAATGATGAATAATTCTACACGCGTTTATAGACAAGTTATACAATAGGTATTTGGACACCTATGTACATGGTCAGCAAATCTGTTAGATAAAAAAACAACAGCCCATAAACTTTAGTACATTTAGAGGTTAAATCACCAGGCAATGACTAAAAAGTATTCCAGCGTGAGAATGAATATGCATTTCTTTTATAACTCAAAAAAAGCGTATGCATATTTCTACGGAATCATATTCGCCAGAGAGAAGCGTCGTTATGTTCAACAATGGGGCGTTTTATCGCATCCCGCGGAAGCTTTTTATTTTACACCGGAGACAAAAGCTACACGCGCACGAGGGTCAATAAAACCCAGTTTCAGTGGTTTCATGTAGCCTGTCTTTTTGAAAATCATAAAGCACGCGACCACCGCATCTGCACCACAGTCTTAGTCCTCGCGTTGGACCGGAAACATGTGGACTTCAACAATAACTCCATGTTCTCTCGCGTGCCCTTCAATTAAATAACTAAACAGAAAACTTAACAAAAACTTGCCTGTTATAAATAAAACAGCATCAGACAAGTTTAAGTAATCCAGACAAGATTCGTATCATTATGGATATGGATCGCAGCCTCGCATATACTTTCAAAAGCGTACCTACAGTTTAATTTTAAAATGGACACGAATGGTTTATTACATGACGGCGACGTTAAACAATATGAGCAAATATAAGGACAACAGATTAACATTCGGAGATATAGGACACAGAAGCTTATGTATTGGGTGGCTGGTGTTCATATCGTGGCGTTGACCGTTTAAAAACAACCCTACTTGAGCAGCGCGCGCCGCCATACTGTAATGGCTAACATAGCATTTGACATTGCTTCGACATATGCTCGAAAATATAAATATGCTGAACGAGTGTCTACAGGCAACGTAAAAACAACGAATGCTTTTGTTGGTTAACAAGAAACGTTCACATCTCGGCATAGGTAACTCAATACGGTCCTTCTGCGACTACAAATGGTCACCGGGATTATGTTGTTAAATAAAATTTACCTGTACGCGCGTTTGAGGCAAAAAAGGCAAACAGCGAGTCGCGGAGGTTTCGGGTGGGATCCTGTTGGCGTTTCCCTTCCCTCGACAATGACATTGATCGAAAGAGCGCCGCCCAGTGGAGAAACCTCAGTGGGAGGAAGACTGGCAAACACCGGAGCCAATGCAGGACGCCTGAAGTTAACGAATGAAGCCGCAACGATCCGCACGCATCGGGTTTTCAATCGCTGCTGCTGCTGCTGTTGTTGTCGTATTCTTAGCAACAGTTAATAACCTTGGTTCTCAGACGGTTTATTGCACCGCGCTCCAATCTTGCAAACGCCCCAGACACAGGCGGCCTTTATGGCCCGGTTGCTGCGGCAACGGGGAGGATGTGTCGTAATTAGGTCGGGATTCCACAGACGCTCAAAGGATGCGCCGAACCGGACCACGACGGAATGCCACAACCATAAACCCTAGGTCTTTGTTTATTGGTCTATAGACGGCCGTGCGCACGAGATATCGCAGCCCATAACGTTCGGAGAGGTAACTGGACGTTTTCACACTGCAGGGCACTACGTCACTGACAGCGCGAGTGGACACCGGAGGAAACTTCCTAATTCCAAGGCTGTAGGGGTGGCGAAAAGTTAGGCTACAAAGAAGTTCAAAGCCAAAAATGCGACAACAAAAATCGCAGATTTGTAGCATAACACCTGGTACCAATATATATCAGCAGCAGTCAAGAACAGGTACATTGTTGTTTACATAGACAGAAGGACTACGAATTACAAATATTTACTGCATATTTCAATAAACCCAAAACTTATTCCTCGTCCCGTGCGCAGAAATTGAATATTTCACTTGATAAAATAGCCTTTAAGAAAAACATTTCCTTTCCAATGTCTAAATGAAAACGAATATTACATTTAGACATTGTACACTAATGTGAATGTACATGAAGAAAAAAATAACATATGGGTATTCAGTTACAGCTTGGAGAAAAAAAACTGAGTTTATTGTGTAACATAAAATATATCAGATATTTGAGGTTAAGCTCAGTCTCAAAAGTAAAAAAAAAAAAAAAAAAAAAAAAAAAAAAAAACCCCACGCGCTCCCTCACAGCCCTCGAGCCATTGTTGCGTCACTTTTATTTGCATGTTTAAAAAAGAGTTCTTGGAAGAACTGAGGTAACGCGTTTATTTCTTGGAAAAAATGCACGAATAATAAAAGAAACAAAATGAAAGCTGGGGTGAATATCATTTACATTTCAGACAGAATGGCGAAGCACAGACGAGCAGCCCATCCCGTCCTTCTAAAAGTCAACACTCCCATCCCCAACGTACCATACAAAATATTATTAATGCATACATTCTTGGACAGACCAAGCATAGTGCCCCAATCTTCTTATGTGAATATTGTTCAAATGAGGAATCTCACTTAAATATGCAGCACCTTATTCGAATATAAATGGACCAGGAGCTACTACTTGTGATCAGGCAGCGACTCAGTTTTACCTGCGCGAGCATACGTTTTTGGTTTTTTTTTTTTTCTTCTTCTTTATAATTAAAAACAACAATAAACGCAAATAGCTGCGCATAAATTATCAGCACTTTTGCCTGTATATACAAAGACGCTGTCCACCCAATATTGCTTCTTCTCTCTGCGTACAATACTCAATAGTAAAATACGACGCACCAGAAGTGAATAATTATGTTCTCGTTTGCACATACACGTGAGTGGGGTGAGGCCGCGTGCAGCAGCCACGGTTTAAAGTTCATAATATTGCACACCAACAACCTCGTGCCTGTCTGGCGCAACAAACTTTACTTTAAAAAAATAAAAATAAAAAGATGCAGATGAAAATTTGTCGGTTTATGTATAAATAGACCTGAATCGGAAACAGCTTACATAGTGTCGACCTCCGCATCGCTGTTTTTTTGTTTGTTTGTTTTTGAACCATCAAGACACAACGAGGGCAGAGTAGGATAGGGTACAACCTGACAGTCTCGGCGCAACCAGCGCAAACACAGGTTGAAGGACTGAAAACAGACGGCGTTCTCTGATCATTCAGCCATTAACTCTGTAGAGTCGGTGCGCGTGAACAGGAGTAATGCTGTGGACAATGGTACTTGGCCTCGCGAGGTTAATGCAATAGGTTGCCGAATGGCGCCCGGGCTCTTCTTCCTCGCGCTTTCGGCTAGTCTTTCCGCATCCTCGAACTTGAAATTAACCTCTGGTGTCCGGTGCTTTCGCGGCCCTGACGGAGTCCGAAGCCACGCGCGCTAAAGCAGCGGGTTTGTGCTGTAATACTGTAGACGGTCCCTGTTCAGTTTTTTCTCCTTCATTCGCCGGTTCTGAAACCAGATCTTGACCTGGCGGTCGGTGAGATTAAGCATCCTCGAGAGATGCAGTCGTTTCTCCTTGTTGATGTAGACACTAAAGAAAAACTCTCGCTCCAGTTCCCTTATCTGATACTTAGAGTAGGGACATCTCTTTTTACGCGTTCTCTGGCCACCTGAAAAATAAGGCCAAAAATAAAATGGGTAGGATACAAGAAAATGGTACTACAACTGCTACTACTACTACAACTACAACAACTACTACTATTATTACAAATACAACTACTACCATTACTACAATTACAACAACAACAACTACTACTACTACTACTACTACTAATAATAATAATAATAATAATAATAATAATAATAATAATGAAAGGACAGATCCAAAAACACATGTAAACATTTTTGTCAGGTTTAAACATAAGGCAATTGTACGTTTTACCCAATAATCTAATTGTGTTCCCCTAAAAATCGTTGGTTCTGCCAGTTATGTAGATAAGGGCTATGTTACTATGATATGCCATAATACAGAAATTAATTACATGCTCTTAATTACTCTAACAAAGATAGCACCAAGTCGTTACTTTTATCTAGAAAAACCCACAGAAAAATAAATCAATATTAGTGCAGCGCTTCAGCCAAGAACATCGGCAGTCCTGCTTTATATAGGTTTGCTTTAAGACGGGTTTAGGTTCACGCGCACACGGATTTCGCAGGTGTGGTGTGGGTTTGACAAGTCTCTAGAATGTAATAAATGCACTTTTATTGAATAGCATAATGTTAATGTCTTTGAGACGCGTTTGGCGTTTTAAAACGTGAAAGGTATCCCATGAAAGAAAACAATAATTATAAAACTAAACAGAGAAATTATATATAAGCATAATATAATATATATTCCGAGAGGGGAATGGGAAAAAGAACTTCCCTGATGTTTTGTTCACGGCCAATTTCAATTCCTTGCACATGATGTTGCACTTTATAACAACGTTTTTGTTCTTCCTTTTTGGGGGAAATCTAAAGACCCTACATAAACCTTATATGCTTATAAAACAGCACATAAAATTTTTAACAGCACCGCGCAAGAATGTAAACTTTCCCGCGCGGCCGGTCCGCCGTGTTGATACGTACTGCCGCTGCCAGGCTTCTCCCCACTGTTGCCGGAAGAGGCCTCCGGGCTGCTGATCTCGTCTCCGCGGTCTTTCGCGTCGGTCTCGCGGCAAGGACCGGGCGCCGGAGTCGTCAGCTTGTCGGCGTTTTTCTCCCCTGGGAACACGTCGGACAGAGTCTCGGTGTTTCCGTATGCCGAGTCGAAGAACTGGTCGAAAACCTGCGGCAGCACCCCGTTCCTGCCCACATTGGCGTAGAAGCTGGAAGCCGCGCTGGAGCCGGAGTGGTAGCCGGCGGAGGGACTGTTTCTCGCGAACATTTCCCCAGCGGCCGGGGGAGGCAGGCAGTCCCTGTGGACCCGGTTTTCGGTGGGGTAGCAGTGAGACAGTTCCCCTCTGTGGTGCCATTTACTGGAGGAGTCGATGGTGTAGTCCCTGAAGGTTATCTCTCTCACTGGCTGAACCTGCGGCAGGTTAGACGAGTAGGTGTACGTCGCAGGGCACGAGGACGGGGTCTGGGCTAAAAACGAGGGGAGGCTGGAAAAGTCTGTCCCCGAGACGTAGTAGGTGCAGCTGGGCAAATACATGTTCGACCCAACCGAGACCCGCTCGTCAAAATCCATCACTTCTCTTGCTGGGGGCTCCTCCGAGTGGCGGCGCGTGACATGGTTCTCCGGCGCCGCCTGCTCGCGCCTCTTTGAAGCAGGTCCGCAGAGCAGAAATTTTGAGACGGCGAGCTGACGTGGAGATCCATCTCCATCCATTCCAGAGAGACACGGGTCACGTGACCGAGGGCAGAAATTGACAGATTTCTCCGAGAGGACCCGTGTGGGGTGCTGCCCGTGTTTTCATGAGGGCTTGCATGTGCGTGACGCCCATTGCCGGCTGTCCTTAAAAAACTGCCGTTGTGGTTTTGTGGCTCTACATAGCCCTGGAAGAATTTATTTTCTTAAATGACTTGAAGCCAACAACGAAAGCCAAACCTTGTTATTAAAGGTTAGTGTAGCCTACATTGATTTACTGTGTTCCAAGCTTGGAGCGACACACAAAAAAGAAAGAAAACAATTTACCACTTCCGTCCAGAGAATAATAAGAACATTTACCTTTAAAAATAAAAAAAGACTGCGGCAATAAGCTGAATCGTATATGCGAAACTCTGCCCGGGGACAGGAATATTGCCACAGCTGTTCTACTTTTAACTTCTATTCAAATAGCTAGACAATATCCCAATTATACCTACTGTACACCGTATGATTTCAATTGAGGCAAACGGACACCGACGTATAAAGGCCACCTGTCTATAATTTGAAACGGTTACGATGCCTCAGAGAACACATAGCCTATTTCTGTAGCTTGATTCAAATAAGGAACGAAGAAACGAGGTTCTTCCCAATTTCGTCTGAATATTGGTTTGTTAGAATATATTATAATAGAATAACTGTATTTTTCACAGGGGGGACTTCAGATCATGTTAGGGTCTGTGTGTAGTTATAACAGTGAAAACAGAACACGAGCACCATTTCAAAAAATGAAGAAAAAAAGGCCAAATGAAGTGGGGTCGACATTTGCTTGAATTTTGAGAGTGAGAAACTGATTCAAAACAGAAACAAATGAGAGCACGCATTTACATTTACACCCAACCTAACTTAGGCTACATTTGAATTATTTTTCCTTTTCTAACGAATCAGCGGATTATAACCATGCAGGTTCACTGAATCACAACTATGCTACACGTTCATTCTGAAAGTATAACGCACTATATTATATATACTGAATGCCCGAAATAGTTTCTGCTCAATTAACTTTAAAAATAATGAATCAGACTTGTGTACTAATACGGTTATAAAACGTGAACTGCAGTCAGTCGTGCTCTGCTGTCTTTAAAGGGAGGAATGGAGGAAACCTCTTCTGTTAATTTAGGATGTGTTTTGACAGAGGGAACGTTTCCGGAATATTTTTCCTGCAGGACACAGATGCCGAATATATGCTGCAGACACACAAAATCCGCGCGCACATAAAACACAAAAAAGCCAATCCATAACATATATCTGTAGCCTACATATTTAGAACACACGAGGGCTGACGACTGAACGGCGAGGTTACAGGGGAGGTAGACCGAAGGACTTGTGGAACTTCATTTCCGAAAAAGAACCACTGCGCAATGGTAAATACTAATCAGAACAAAGCGAGGGGCGCGCCGAGCAATGTGCACGTTCGGGAAAGTTTGTTCATACCCAACAAAGGAATGCAACCAGAAATGAAAGCAAATTTCTTAATATGAACGTTAGAATAGCTTAGTGGCCGCATGCGCGAGTTGGAACCGTCGGTTGGAACGATCGAGGCCACCGGGGTGGTTAAACTGTTTCAAATATTTTCCATGGATTTCTGTGTCTTATTTTCCCTCTGCGATTTTAATATTTCACCTTCTCTCCCACTGTTTAACGCTGAGGCAGCGTGAAGCCAGATGCTTTAAAAGACCTCAACTAAGCGGGCCGACCTACGGCGTCGCTACTGCCGTGAATGAAAGACCCAAACAACGATTCGGCCTCCACAAATAACCCACAGGTACACTTTAAAGCCCCATGTAGGCCTCTGCGTCGCTGCAGCGGAGCACAGAGAAATGCGCCTAATGCAAGCGCTGGGTCTAACCTCGCGCGAAAGGGGTGCATAAATATTGAAAGGGTGATTTTAAAAAAACAAAAAAAAAAAAACACGTTGGAGTAATTCCTACAGACGTCTAGTTCATTTGGAAACCACGAATTTTGAGCAATGGTAACAAACAGCAATATAATAAAAGTCTATGGCCTTGTGAAGACAAGTAAATTCAGACAAATTCAAACTGTTCTATTTAGGGCTTTTCTATAATTAAACGCAGGGTACCCAGGAGAACTAGGCTAATGCCAGCTCGAGACTGGCCCGCGGGGTTTAAGCCGTTTTTCCCCTCTCTGGACAGCTGTGGCTGTTCTGAAACAGACAAGACCAAACTGGCCAGACTTCATGACAAGACGCCACCTACCTTGACATTCGAGACGTCTGACGAAACCAAGGGCCCGAAACCACGGGCTAAGCTTTCAGCAAAGGCCAGTTTGAGGGAGCAGGTGACGTCCGTCCTATAAACCTAATCTGGTGGAGTTTGGCCTCGTGCATTTTCGATGCCAGTAGGCTATTATAATGTAAAAAGTGAACTTAATAGCCGCGAGCGGGAATATAGCTTAACTCATCATATAACTTAACTCGAGTGAGCCTATTATAATGCGTACACTATTTTAAATGTGGCTTAAATGTTTTCAGATACTCGTATTCGTGTTGTACTGTAAAATTTGTTTACTTGTGCGAAATTCCTTTATAGCCTACGTTTGTCTGACAGCACGCCGGCTGTGGGTAACTTTCCCCGCGCCAGAGCTTTGTCCGCGTGGTAGACTTCAAGTTCGGGGGAGGAGGGTCACCGCTCGCGCCGCGGGATCATGAGAAAGGACTACAGGCGCCATTGAGGACACCCTGTGTGCCCCGGATGAAGTTTGCCTGATTACTGATTCATTTCAAATTCAGATCAGACTCTGGTCTTCGATTGAGGAAACTCTTTAAGGTTCCAGAATGTTTAACAGCCGTAGAGGATCAATAACGGCTTTTTATTTTAATTGCCGCCGAGATCTGGGAAGTGAAGTGAAGTTGAAGTGAACTTCAACTTTCCGGCTAAGATCTCGCCTTGAGACAGTCGGTCTGTCACGTCGCGTTCGGTGGAGACACCGGGAAGTGCCAGTTGCTCGCCCTGCCAGCCAAGCAAACGAGGACTTAATAGGGCCTACGAGAGTAATGAGCAAGTAAGCGTCGCTTTTATTTTACATCGTGATGTAGAGATCCGTTTTGTTTTAAGGATTTTACACAAAAGATATATAACTGAATATTGACTGGTTTGCACACTTACGTTGAAATACCACAGATAACTATTGTCGAGTAGTACACCAGCAGTAGGCCTTCATTCAAAACGAATGATTATTGTTTGTTTTGTTTTAAAAAAAAATAATAATAGCCTACATTTAAAGCAACATTAATACTTCTAGTCAGCTCACATCTAAAATGAGAATAGACCGCAGCGTTTTTGACGAAAGACAGTATAACAATAAAACCTATCTGTCATATTGTGTCTTTTGCTGTGTTTGTGTTTCGGAAAATTCCAAATAAAAACCATGATCATGTGAAGCAAATTAAAGTTATGTTCTTTTAAAATATTTTTGATGTACTGTAAATTGTTTGTTTGCGTATCATTCGTTTTCAGTCGCATATTCTCTTCCAGCACCTTGGGGGAGACCACAAAATATACTTGTATATAAATAAATATAGGCCTACTTGTATGTCCACCGAAAAAAGACGCTAGAAAGAATGACAGCAGCCTAAACTCTAAATACATTAATATAATGAGTAACATTAGTGTGCAACCGTTTATTTATGTAATGGCAAATTACGAGGTGGAATGTCTATGTCTACACCAGTCATACAGAAAACGAAGAGCAAGAGATTTAATTATTTCGTTCTTAGAGCCTAGATTTAAATCCGTTATTTTGATTTTTATATCCGTTTTTTAAATTAGTTTGTTTTATAAACTGTAGCCCTAGGCTACATAAACATTTCGGATAAGACCGTAAAAGAAAAAGAAATGGGCCAAGTGGGCATAGGCTAACACGAAAAGGTGATTATTAGTTGTATGGATAGTGGCTTATTTATATCCAATGCAATCACTTGTTAATAACATGCCATGTTTGAAATTTTCACCAAGCAACGTTTAGTAAGAGCTAACTAACTTCCAAGTGTTTAAACACTAGCATATAACTAAGAGTTTACGTGAGTCCAGTATGGATAGATGTTTCTGAGTAACGTGTAGCGCACTTTAACCGAACTCAATGTACTCTATTGGATTGTTTTAGCTCTAAATACACAGAGTATTGAACGTCTTTAATGTGTATTCACATAGCCTATAACCTGTTAACCTCGTCGAATCACGAATTGGCTACCCTACTTCTCCAGCACCCAATTGCGTCTCATTAAAGCGACGTCAACATGGCGTGCCTCAAGATGTTTGCTGTTTGGTTTTGGTGCCAAAGGTTCTACTTTTTCACGCAACGCTTTCTAACTTGAATTAGGCCTATATCTTTTTTCCTCGGCTGTGGAGTGTTTGGACGTATAAAGCGAATAATGGTCTGTGGCGGCTGGTAGATTCTGATTCCACTAAGAAGGCCACAGTGAACTTCATGTATATAAAGTGTTTAGCCGTTGGCCTCAACTCCTCACGAGAACCTCCCGCTTTCTGCAGGTGGAAACTGTCTCGCGGACACGGCCAAGCATGCTGAGAGGCCGCCACGCGCCAAGGACCGGTGTGCACGAACAAGTCAAAGATGGAGACATTTTCACACTTTCACATTGTGAATACACTATGGCGGAAATAAAGGAGGCCCGTGATCAAGCGAATAATCTCGAGGACAGATGACGTAGCTACAGCGGTCCTTGGGTCACTGTTCAACAGGCCACATTTTGACTATTTCCCCAGAAGAATGCATTTTACAGGCAGCGAAAAAATATAAAGAAAACTTGAACCGAGAACAAATATAACGAACCGATATGTAGACTATCGTACATGAACGATGAAGAAATACACAGACCTTTAAAGACAAAATCCACAAGCGTAACGGCAAGATTGGCGATAGCCAATAGCTAATAAATTGTCAGAGATTTACAATTGTTTTTTAATAATCGTCGTCGTGGTTATTGGCATCATATTTTAGCCGAGGCTTAAAGTATTAGCACTATGACTGTAACCATTAACATAAAATATATTTATTCGACTGCTAATGGCCACTTTACCGAGAAAGATTTCTCCTGCTGAAACCAAGTAGCGGAAGAGCAATTTCTGCCGAGCCCAGATCGTATTTCACATTGCTGTTAAGAAGTTCTTGGTCAATTACTCTAAATGTAATTCCTGGAAATCGCTCAAATTACTGAGAATTAATTTAGACAGTGTCAAGCTTTGGCAAAGACGCGGGCGTGAGGGGGTAACCTCGGAACAGATTTATAAGGTGCTGGATTTCTCTCTTGGCCGCATTAGAGCTGATAATTCTGCTGGATCAGATATTACAGAGAGATTTCGCCCAGTAGAAAGATTGAACAACTTTAGAATAATAGCCCACTATGTGATTATTATTATTATTATTATTGTGTTTCCTTCGGGATTCGGCAGTTATTGCATGTGTCCAGGATAACCAGTTATGAGTACGTATTCACGAGTATGTGAGCGAATTCATCTTTTCCACGATATTTAACATATGCATATTTAAGGAATCTATTTTCCAAAAATACGATATGCCAGGTGGCTTGATAAAAAGAAATACGGGGATACGCGCCTATGTTTAGTCGCATCTAACCCCCGGATTTATGCATTGTGATAGTAATTGTTACAATGTCACAATAATAATAATAATAATAATAATAACTTTTCTTTCAAAGCTTTCAATTGCAGTACTTTTGTAAATGACTTTACAGCTAAACAACAAAAATAAAAGAAGCTTCATTTATTCCTTTTTTTTATCGATTCTATCGGAAAAGCGTGCAATTTCCTTCATCTCTGGGTAAATATCAGTGCAGCGCGATTCAGACCAGAGAACCGCACTAAGGAAAAACGAAACAAATACTACACTCAATTATGAATGAAACCAAAAATAAAAAGAAAATATCAACGTTTATTATTAAGATTAACCTCGATTGAGCGAACTGTCTTTTGTAAATGCATATAGCTGTATTCGTGCATAATATAGTCCTAACTTAGGATACACGCCTGTGTTTTAAATATTTAAGTGAAATACATTTTAACAGCGCGCGGCGACCTAAGGTTACAACGAACTACTATTTCTACAACGAACAAGAGCGAAAGCTTAAAGCTATACTTCTAACACGAGCTCTTTGAGACGGAAATACAATTCACTATGTTTCAACATACATATCTTCACTTTAACGTAGGCCTATAGATTAATATATACAATGCAAACATAATATATCAGAACAAAATGGCAATCGTATTAGGCCTATACTAATTAATTACAAGAGTCTTTCAATATATGAGAGATCCTAGAAGATAAAACATTATTAAGAGGTGAAGATGCAGAATGCGGGGTTCCAGTCAGTAGTCAGGGTGTGGACTCTAGCCAATCAGTGACTTACAGCAATAACTCACGTGTGGAAATACACCGAAAACCAGCAGACACTGATGCTCTCCAGGAATGTGTTATTTCCTCCGTATCCTCCTTTGCGATGCAGGCTACGGAGTAAATATAGACCTGAAAAAAAGCAAAATACGATGATGCTCATGCTATAATAATAATAATAATAATAATAATAATAATAATAATAATGATAATAATAATAAGCAAAAAGGCTATTGAAAGAAATATTATCTTGTTTTGTACAGTGCAGCTTTAGATCCACGTGCCGATGGCCAGTTCAACAAGATGCCGAGAATTTTACCTGTTTTTACAGATTTTGCCTGAAGGCGGCGCCACGTGCTGCCGAAATAGGCTCCAGAAGCAAATGCGGCCGAGTTCGCAGGCATTAGATTCCAATCCAGACCGCGATTCCGCCCACAGTTTATTTCTCGCCGCGTGTTGCGCGTGCCCAGACCAGACGGCGCACACGATTATCCAGGAAGCCACGGTGCAGCGCGTGGGACAGCAGCATAAGAATTGGATGTCGCACATTTGTAGAATGTCTGAGGCTTCCGCGTGACGTCTCCTGGGTTCCACTCACACACACTCAGAAAAAAAGGTGTATAAGGCCTGTCACTTATAACCCTGTTTCAGTGACACTCACTAAACATCTGAAAGAAAAGTTACTGTTAAAAAAGTGAAGTTACTGAATCAGCATGCAATAACACAAGCAGTGTTGGGTAGTGAAGGATTACATTTAAACTGGATTCTGCAATTAGATTTAAAAGACGGAGTAATCAATCTATAAATTACATGATGAAATTTTGGATTACATCAACATACAATGTACAGACAGACATGCAATCACACACACACACAAACCCCCACCCCACACACAAACACACACACACTCACCACATGTACACACACTAACACCAGGCACCATATGAACACACAGTAACACACCACACCACACCACGAGCAATCATACACTCACCACATGTGCACACACTAACACAACACACCACATGGCTGTCCACACAGGAAGTGAGCATGTGTATTGTAGCTACACATTCAAATGAAAAAAAAAAAAACCAGACTTACCAGAAACACAGAAATTAATGTTGGCAACACATTTATTCTGTAATATACTTGGCTACTTAAACTGGAAGTAATCCAAAAAAACAGATTATGTTTTATTAGTTCACACATGTTCAATGACGTAACAGATTATGTTTCTAATTACATTTCAGTCATGTCATTTGTAATCATTATCGGATTACATTTCCCAAGGAATCTGCTTAACACTGAATATAAGCAATATTCTTTAAAAAAAAAAAAGTATTTTAATTTAATTTGAGGTTAAGTTGGCTATTTGCAGAAACAGTAAAAAAAATTTGATTTAAGCAGATCTAAAATGAAAAATTAATTAATTAATTTGTTAGTTTAGCCTTTTGTTACATATATTTGTAGTCTGCTACCAAACAAATTGATAAAATCTTGCCCATTAGCACACAAACATCTCCCACTAAGATGATTTGTTTGAGGAAGCATTACATTTTTATTAAGTCACAAAGCCCTTTTATTAAATTTCATACTCTACAGCCTCACTTCGACTATATTTTCCCTCCGAAGCAAAGGCGCCGTAAACGAACTATCTTCCCCAGGAAACCGCATTACGCATTTTGGGCCCACGTTTTGTTCCCATTGCCGCATTAACATTATTTATTTATTCATTGTTATTGTACTTTTATTTTTTCTAGGCAGATTATGGCAAACGCGTTTATTTTTCGCAGGGGGCAGGGGACTGAAAATTCAGAGCGACAAATGAAATTCTGCATTTCTGAACAACTTCTGACGTGTTTGAACAACATTTTGAAATGATGCTCGCGCCACTTTGTCGATGCTAAATATAATAAAGTGAAGATTGTGAGTCAACTTGTATCAGTGGTCTTGATTATGACGTGAATAAACCACGTGCTCATTTTAGCATAAACCGATTCATCATATTGATGTATGACGTATGCACGCATTTTCTTACTAAGGAATGCTGTTGACTCCACCGTGGTGTCCAGTGTAATTAATTGTGTATTATCGAGCCTCACTACAGCAAAAAATCACTGTAGAACACATAGTTAATGAATTTATTTTACTCCAGGATGATTTCTGACAGTTAAGTTGAAAATATATCATTTTTCGATGTTTCCATTTTCCCTGTAATGTGACCTTAAAATTATGTCTAAGTGAGGGTCTCTAAGCAGGCCTTCGTGGCTAAAGCGCGAGCATTTAACGAAAATAACGCAATATTGTAACGTCACAGCTACAAGGAAAGGTCGCTTTGCAGTTTACGGGGAAAGTAGTGAAAATGAAGTAAAAGAGTATCCGAATATCTTCTTACGTTAATATATTAATTAGGCCTACGTGTTTTTAAAAAGGAAAACCGTTGAGCCTACCAGAACGCTGCTCGACTCAGTCGGCAGTCCGGCTGCAAGGCCTGCTCCAGCCAGCGCCTGTCAGAATTCAGAAACGCGTCCTCAATCTATTCAGATGACCTAGACAAGGTAACCGTGCATTTGTGAATGACATAACCCCACACGTTGACTGACACGTCAGGACCCGCGAATAATTCTCCATAACGCCTAACTGCAGGAGTGCGTGCGCACACAAGGTTTCCTCCGTGTTCCGAGTAAGATAAATTGTCGCCTCTGGAAACAGACATTAAATGAACAGACATTTTTCAGAGATAATAATGGGGAGGGTTAATCACAGTCCCGTTCTTATGCTGTCTTTGTTAAGGTGAAAATTTGTTAAGGTGAAAATCACAGGGTTTGCATGTCCTAATTATTTTCATAAATCATAAACGTCCGCGACAAATAATTGAAACGTAGGTTAGTCTACTAAATTCAGAAACTAGTTGTGTGACTTAATTATTTTCCGTATTATTTGCCTAGTTTGTAGACTGTCGAACAATTTTGATCAGGCTAAAATGCAGGTCTAAATAATAAAAAAATAAAAGCTCAAATCTCAGGTGAACGAAAATAATTTTGAAAGACAATGTGCACAAATCAAAGGCATTTAGTGTGGAAAGTTCACCTCTCAATAGAAATGATCAGGCTACATCCGCACTAATATGACGAAAATGTTTATTAACCCTTCGAGGTATAAGATCACCAATAGGCGATTAGAATGTTTTTCACTGAACATTCTATTGCTGATGTAATAATCACGATTGATAATTGAAAGGAACGGAGTTCTAGAACACTGACTTTTGAAAAACATTCATACTCTTGAAAAACATTCCTAATGCAGAAACGTTTTAACATTGTAAGCGAACGGAATTAATGGCCCATTAAATATAATCTAACACGTTATCATATTTAATAAAACCGCGTACTCTTTGGATAAATCGAGACCACGTATTTCCAGAACAGAAATGATCAGATAAACCTATAATCTTTCACTTTTAAGGTGAAAATATGTTAGCATATTAGCATAAAGTAAGCAATAAATGTTGGTACATGAACAATTTCTATAGATCTGGTACACACACACGAAACACGCGCACCCGCACGCACGCGCACACACCACACACACACACACACACACACACACACACACACACACACTCTCTCAAATCACAACATTGGGCGGAACTGGGGCGCAGTGGTTTGCACAGTGGTTAGCACTTGCAAGGATGCGGTTCTGGGTTCGAGTTCCGGCCGGATCCTCTCTGTTTGGAGCTGAACGTTCTCCCGCGTTCGCACGAGTTTCCTGTCGGGTATTCCGGGTTCCACCCACATGTCAGGCCCGGGATATTCCTGCCCTTGTCCTAGGCACTGGGCTGAGGTGGTCCCCGGGCGCTGCACTGCGGCTGCCCAGTGCTTCTGAGTAACTAGGACGGGTTAAATGCAGAGGACAGATTACTACCCCTAGGCGCTTCAATACAGTATATTTTGAAAATAAAACTCTTAACACTGAATTGCTCCGTGAGAGAGGGACACAATTTGTAAGATGGCAACATGTTCTAAATCCGTAGCTATGTTTTTTTTTTATTTTTTTATTTAAAATAAACGGTAGGCTACATAAGAGAGCCGATCTAAAGTTTATGAAGAACACAAAAGCTGATATTGTGAGTTCTTTCTTAAATACGACGAATTGGGCCAAAATATTTACAGGATCTATGCGACCGAGTGGCGCCCTGTTACGGTGCAACGGTCATATGCCGACCTCGGTTTCCGTTATAAAATTAACACTATTAGCATTCGCCGCGAGATTCTACAGGCTCTCCCTACGTTACAGTGGACAAACAAACTGGCGCATATAGCACATCCGCCACAAGATGGCAGTATTGGTCTACAACATGAGGCGAAAAACAGAAAAGAGAAAATAACTGACCGAAAAATTCTACGTCCGAACCCCCCCCCCCCCCCCCTCATTTTTTAAAAAACGAATTAACTATCTTTCGGGGAAAAGCTCCATTTGTCCATTTGTCCATTTTGTGTGGACTAAGGTCCACACAAAATGTCATTTCAGAACGAATATTCATGGGTCCCCCTGACAGGAAGATAATTTCTCTATTACGATTGTTTTTTTTTGTAAGTTTTTTAAACGTTATTGGTAGTATCAGAACTCACGTTAAAACGTTTAAAATACATCGCTGGGCACTTTTAACGCACGGGCACGAGTTTACTGTACCTCAGTGTTTGAGTGTGGGGGGCCTGTGCAGTGCCCGTACAGTGGGCACAGCCTAAATAAAGTCGTAGTGCTCGTCAAATTTATGTCCAGAGCTTTATTGGGATTCTCTTTGGTCATTGTACAAGGCACACGGACAACAAACAGATATACCAGCGAATTATTCAACAGTTTACACGCAGTTTTGCCTACCTTTATGAATAATCACATTTAAGGCGATATCACGGAGAGCTAAATTTTACACACGTTTTTTTCTGGCGATATTCTGAAGGACTGATTATGAAGGACTGGCAAAATTGCACCAGAAGATTGTTATCAGTGAGAGTGTTAATCACATCATGAACACGATCTTCAAAAAATATTAAGGCAGCGCACTGATTGTTTCAATAAGGAATTAGATTTTGTGAAGAGTATTTGGCCATTTAATCATTCAGAATAACAACTTACTTTACATCATTAAAATAGGCCACTTTTCGACGCATCAAACACACAGTGGTTATTATTTTGGAATCCTGATGAATATTGGTTTACCACGAGCTAGTTCCTGAGCAGATTACAGTAATTTCCTTGGTCAGTAGAGAGTTCATACCCTAATACTCTGACCACAGACCCACGAATTATATTTTGACATGAAGATGATTAGCCTACCCGATGTTTTTGCTTTTCACTCGTCAGCAAACTAAAAACATAGCCCAAGAAAAACACATCTCACGCGACTTCGTCTCGCGCCACATACAGTCGTCTATGCAGCTGTTTGCGTCCGCTCTCTCATTTTACAATCGACTCCACCGGGCGACAAAATGTGGATGTTGTGTGTAATCGGCGGCAATAAGGAAGTCATATTCCAAACAGAAGAGCTTTCGGGCCGTCGATATGTTTTCCGTCCCTGTTCTCTTTCGTTTGGCTTGTTGTGTTGTGTTGCATTTTGGCTCCGGTGGAACTAACTGTTAATCTTTGGTTTGCTGACCACTTTCTTTTCCTTCACGCGCCTGTTCTGGAACCAGATGGTGACCTGCCGTTCGGACAGGCTGGTCTGCGCGGATATCCTCCTTCGCTTGTCCTTCGTGATGAATTTATTGGCGGCGTACTCGCGCTCCAGCTCCTTCAACTGTGCCTTGGTGTACGGCACGCGCTTCTTTCTCCCACGGCGAAAAGGGCAGCCGTCCACTCCCGCTTGTGACGCGGTATCTTGAGACCAGGACAGGGAAGAGAAATGCGCGCGGTTAACCACTCTCCACAGTTTATATACAAACAAACACTGCCAGACAGCCAAAATAAAATTACACGGCAGACACATTTAATGAAAAGTTGACATTTTCTGCTGATTAATTACGCCTGTCTCGGAAACTCACACCCGGCCCCAAGTAACACCCTTTCCCAAAACAACAAAGAGCAGGCGACATGAAATCGAAGCGCGAGCACACTGATTCAACCACAACAAGGCAAATCGTGTTTTATTCAGGACTTACAAAACGCGTTTCCCACTCATACACACACGCCTAGCCTACGCGGTAACGCTCCAGGTGTGAGCGCGCGGCCACGTCTGTACCTGGCAGGCGTGACTTCCACAGGGAGCACGGCGGTGTCTGTTCCTTCCCACAGTAGACCTGGCCGCTCCAGCCGTCACTCAGCGGCCACGGCTGGTAGCTGTCCACGGGCAGCAAGGGCTCGTGCCGGGGCTCCGCGGGGCCACTCGTGCCTGAAAGGTCCAGGTAGCTGGGCACGGGCTGATATGGACCGGCGGCGTAGCTCGGATAGAACGTAAACTCCTTCGCCCTGGACGCGAACTGCTCGCCAGGAAGGGACGTGTCCATGTATTTCTCCCCGTAGGCGGGGGAGGGCTGCGTGCCCGCTTTGACGCCGCACTGGTGGGGCATCCGGCACGGGTAGTGGCCGCTGCCAAAGTAGCCGTAGGGCAGGGAGGCGGCGGAGGAGCCGCGGGCGGCAGAGCAGGGGCCGCACCGTTTAACGGGTTCGCCCGCGCCAGGCGCCGGAACCTCGATGGACGCGTATGCGGCGCCGGGAGGCAGCGACGCCGGGTGCGCCATCACGTTCCTGCACCGATTCGCAGCAAAGTCGCCGCCCGAAAACGCATCCATGCCTCCGGTTACATCGTCTGAGCCGTTATCGTACAGAAACATCACCGGGTCAACCCAGCGCGGACGGAGAAGCACTGACGCTGTCATAGCATGTCCGACATTGAGACAACTGGTTCTTTTTTTTTTCTTTTTTTTAACAAATCCCAAAGACCGCAAAACGGAGATACCGAATCCGAGTGTAACAGACTGCCTGACGTTGCTGTGCGCTCCCAGGTTATTGGTCGAGACCGGGCACATGATATGCAAATAACATGATAAACATCTAAGATACAGACAGTCTAATTGTGTGTGCGAAAAACATGCGCCATTGTTAGACGATCATATCTTTCTAAAGATCGACTTTTCGTAAATGTTTGAGTGAAAAACGCATCTGGTGTGTACATGGGTGAATTAATTTCGACTGTCGTCTTTTCTATGAATAACGTAATGTATTCGATATACCTTTGGTACAGACATTTTAAGTACAAAAATAAAATTCTGAATAAAAACAAATTCCCAGCTAAACTGTAATAATTAGCCTAAACATATTATTCCATAATATTACCTAAACTCGTGGACAGAGAGAACCCACGTTCTAGGAGTCAGATCTTGGAGTGTCGGCAGAAGTAGCCTACATATCCAAGTTTAGGCCAAATTGAAGATTTCCAATTGTTGCCAATTTTTTCAAATGCATATTATTTAAACAGCAAGAAAAAGGTCTCGAAGGAAACCCCATTCACTGAAAAGTTTGGAAGTCCAATGTGTGTTTTACTTTTCAGAATGCACACATTTTCCTACTGACATTTTGTATTAGTGTATGAAAGCATAAATATGCACTAAAATAAGATTCCACCCTTTGCATTATTACGATACGTGTACATTCCATTTAATTGTATTTGTTCCGATGAAACAAGCTACAGATTGTTCCGATTTCCTATTTTGCTGAACGGATATAAACCGAAAAATACTAGCAAAAATTAATCGTGATTTATGATTTACATTTTGAGGAAATATAGGGGTACATGACGAAAGAACTGTTTGTCGCACCGCCAGTTTGGAGCTGTATTCTTTAAAATTGTTTCGATTCTTGGAAATGGATTCAGAGAAACGGGCTGTTTTGTGTTTTATTATATCGGTCTTTAAACATTATCCATCATTAAAACTCGCAAATAAAGAAGAATAAACATGCACACCGTCTCCTGGTAAACAAACACACAAGCACACACACACAAACATGGTGAAAGGTGAAGTTTCCGGTGTAGTTACAATATTCGAAAGGCTAGAGAAGACCAAAGTTTGACCGCGGCGTTTTACCTACGGGTTAGACACATCTCGAGGCCAAGGTCAAGTTTAAAGTTGCAGTCTAGCCATTGAGCTTGGGTCATTCAAGACTTGGGAGACACGCGGGCAACTTCCGCCAGTGCACGCGGGCTGGTGAGAAAGCACGAGAAAAGCTATGTGTAGGTCCAGAACATTACATTTTACAATTTGCATTTAAAATAAAAAAATAAATAAATAAAACATTTCTTTGTTTTCTGTAGAGTATTGTAATTGGATAACGCGGCACACATGACTATTTTTCATTTATTTTCTATTTTTTCAATGTTTTAGCGATGATGTGAGAAAATGTTTTGTTTACTGAAAGACGCCTCGTAGAAGAGTCGCGGGAGCGTCCGGTCTGCGTGCTTGTGTTTACTGGCGCGGCTCTTTTCCAAAGGTAATGTGCGCAGATTCGAGTGCAGAAACATTAGCCGATGTAGGGATTCCGAAACCCGAACGAAGGAGAGGTTTTAGCACCCATCACTGGAAACTGAACTAAACGGTTTAGGGCGAAAGTGAAGCAAAAGCCAGTTTTAATTCCTTGTTGACTGCTTTATATAATATTACTCTCTTACACACACAATATACATATATACATGGACAACATAATTTACATGCGTTTGAGGCAACGTTTTAAACGCGCCAAGACAGGGCAGTCCTAATTCCAAGGATTTCTTCATTCTTATTATTCAAAATTTTTGATATTATGCCGATTCCCTCTTAGAATTGCGGTTTATATTTATCAGCAAGCGCGGACTGCGCTCTGAAATATAAACCTCCACTTAGTTAAAATATTTTGTTTCTATAATGCGCTCAAAAGCTTTCCCATGTTTAGTAATATGTAGAATAATAATAACCAAGAAACCGTTTGATGCAGTCTATCGGACGCGAGTAAACAACAATATGTGCAAATTAATTAAACTCTAACAGTGGTTAAATAAGACCAATAGAACCACATGTACGCTGTAAAATGTACTTTAACACCGAACATTTTCCTGTACGGTCTTATCGAAATAACTGAACTATTTATGAAACGCCTTTAGAAATAAATTAATTAATGCTTACGACAGCAACCAAGTTGATAAGCGGGTATTATATTACATTACATTATATTATAACATGCATGTTCGTTTTGTAAATATAGTAAGTTTAGAGATAAGTTTTACTGTTCTTGGCTTCATGTATATACGATTCCAGACGTCAAATTTCACGACAAACGGACCTTTTCCTATTACACTAAAGAGAAGACGGGCGTGTATTCAGTCTATATAAATACATTTCGCCCTTCATCCTCATGCAGAGGAAAATAGTGAATTCAGGGAATACACACACTCTCTCACACTCACACGCACACACACACACACACATATATATATATATATATCAAAACAGTTCGGGTCCAGAGGTTGCAGCACATTCACACTGCAAGCTAACGGGTCTACAGACATAAAGATCAAATTAGATCACTTATCATCTTGATACATTAAACTTAAAGTAATTATTTGAAATCTACTTAACGTGAGTTACGTTGGCATAATGCAAACCACGACAACCCGAGGAACAGTGAGCTGGTTCTGCATATCAAAATAGTCAATACGAAAAAGATTCGGGTGGATTCTAAATCTTAATGCAGCGATTTTGGGTTATCTTGGACAGGGGCCCAGTTCGGTCTCGAGACAGGTAAGAAGCGAGCAGAGGCCTCGAGGCAGGAAGACACAGAGCGCAGGACACAGATTGAAATTCTTGCATATCACAGTAGCATGGTCACTCTTCACCATCGCAAGGGTAAATGGATAAGATAAACAAATCATGTTTCATCTTAATACATGCCTACAAATGCTATTTAGAAATAGGCGACATGGTACGCACATATGTTTACATTTCTGGCAGAAAGAGTCACACAGGAGCGACCAGAGAGGGACTGAGCTGCCACAGACAGCAAAGAACTGCCAATCAATCACACAAAATGGCGCGGTAACAACGAGCCTACTGTCTCACTAAGCCCCAAAGTAGGCCGACCAAGTCGTTACAGGTCAAACCCAAAATATAAAACCTAAATACAAAACCGTCACCCAAATGTCCATGAAATGGAATTAAACCCAGAGAGGAACGAGTGAGCCCCTTCCACACGGACCCAAATCGGGACAAACGAGAGCTGTCAGCACGAGAGGGGTGGGGGCGCGTGAGGATTATGAGCCCAGTTGCTCCAGTGCACAATGGTGCCACGGTCAATTAGCTGATCAAGCGCCGCTTTAAAAAATAAAAATAAAAAAGCTTGATTCCTGTTTTCGCCATATCAGAATAAAAATGTTAATGTCGCACAGAAACACGGCCGCGCACACACGCGTCCATGCATGAACATACGGCGGCCAACTGGTCTACTCGCATGCGCTCTTAAAGCCGCGAGCTGCTAATACCCAGAGCGAGACGCTGGAAAAAGCACTGGTGTGTGTTAATACATTGCAGCATTTCTCCGACCAATAAACCTTTTGAAGCCTTCCTATAAAAACATCAACTGGTCCACGAATATCACACACACGCACAAACACACACACACACACCAGTGATACGACTTCAATTCCAATTACACCAATTAGATTTAAATTTTTGAAGTCCGTTTGGGGTCTACCGCAAAGCGTTAAGTTACTGAAATTAATTTACATAAAACGGACCATGTTAAGTTACAAAAAGCAATAATGTCCTAACTTCTTTATTCTTTATTGGGTTATTATGGTAAAGTCATGACTGGTAATTCTGTGTTTAACTGGGTGTTATCCAGTCTATATAGCTGAAATTAATTAATTTTATTTATTATTTTTTTCAGATGTTTCTTGAAGTGGTCACCACTGATTACGCGAATGTGCACATGGCTCCTAAGTAGATTTTAAGTGGACACTGGTAGTTAATTTAAGTGAACGAAATTATAAATCACAGCATTTGTTTAGCTGAAGTGCACATCTTACGTTGGGTAACATAAATCCTCGTGTCCGTCCTTTGCGTTCCCACCCATTAGCGCGAGCCAGGACCCAAAGCGCAGCCCTTTGATCACTAAACAAAACTTTTTCCCTTAAAAGACGCATTTTTAAGGCGCGAGCGGCATGTGACGCCAATACTGGTTCCTGGCTCCCTACGGAATTCGAATTCAATCCACACGGACCTGCGGTCCGGGAAAATTAATTTCTTCTGAAAATACAGCGGTTCAAATATTTCTGGACTGAATTGTCCGAATGTCCCCCATCACGACTATGCAGCATTCAGTTAACATTTTTCCTTCGCCGACTGTTTGAAGAGTTTTTAAAAACCCAAGGGAAATGAATGCAAAACATTTTGTATTATGTACCCTAGATGCACTGAAAGATCATTTTAATTTAAGGACTAGTTTAGGTCCTTAAATCCTGCCTGCCTAACATATGTGGAACCGTTTTTTCCAGTATTTTCGCATCCATATTGGCTCGAGCTGTTCAGAAATTATATATAAAAAATAAAATAAAAACATAACGCAATAATAAGATCGTGGCACAATATTGATGCATAAATGAAGCATAATTTTAACTAAAGAACAGTGGCAACATTAAAAAAATTGACAGAAGTCAGCGCGTGACACAGATCAAGGCTGAAGCGGTTCGTTGGACTGTTTCAAAGGGAACAATTTTACGAATTCTGCAAACGAAATTGGTTGAGGTCTCCCTTAATGGCGCCGCTGGAAGGACGGCCTAACACACACCGCCTTTTCCCGTCTGCTTACATTCCAAAAACGTTAAAACAAGCAGCCACTTTAGACTTCCTGTCCGGAAACACAGCGCCCGAGACACGCGGAAACATGTTTTAATTTAATGCCAACTCATGAAATTCCCGCTGCCAACCTGAACAGAGCACATTGTGATATTTTAAGTATAATTATGGACTTAATATGCGTAAACAATCGGTCATAGAAAGGCCGTTGCATATAGCATACTGAGTTCGGAGCGCTTGTGTCACATTTTCACAGTCTAAATATAGGCCTATAAATGCAAGGGTTTTATTATTAACCTCGGAATGTCATTCATATTCGAGAGCAGTTCATAAACTAGGATTTGCGTCCTAAAATTAAAGCAGAAGAAAGAAACCTTAAAATAAAACAAATTCACAAAAGTCAGCATTGGTGGCCACAGAAAAAACAGAACAAACAAAAGTTAAATCTATTGGAAGGGTGTTTATCAAAAGTGCCCACATTTCATATTTTTCGCGTAGACCGACAGACCGATAATAAAACGGAGTTTCTTTAAACACACAGGTCACTGCCGCGACGCAGAAATCATACGTGTTCCGGTTGCAGCACGGGAGGGACACTTTATCCAAAGTGTAACAGGTTTCGTTTCATTTCAAACTGACACAAAAGTTCGTTTTAAGTTCGTTCCAGCGCGCGATGCGGCACGATGGAGTCAGGCCGTTGTCATTAGCCTATATCTTGTACGGGCCTACAGGGAAAGAAACGAATTCAACTTCGCTTCCAACAACAACGGTGTCACGCAATTTGTATTTGGATTACACTGGGATGTGTAGAAATCAATGCCAAAGGTTAATCAACTGGTACGGTCCCACACGCAGTAGGCTATATCTTTGATATGTGTCCTAGTGTATAAAGGCTGACATGGGTTAAACGTTATACCCGTAAATCGTGTCTAATTTAAAGTTCACAATTGCATCTTTGCTACGGGAAATAATAAGACCCATGATATTTACTTTCGTCACGTCGCGAGTGCCGAAGAAACTCAATTCACCGACAGCTGCCCCCATGGTCCTTTTTCCACAAAACTACACTGAAAATAAGAGGCCCAAAATATTTTATCCAGCCTAACTGTGATATAAATATTATTAATAATAATATGTTCATTATTCGCGGTTTTTCATTATGAGTCACATAGAGCAAACAGGTGCAAGCACTCGGGTCTGGTCCAGATGAACAATGAGTACGCGGACTCCGAGATGCTGTCCCGTGTATAGCGTGTAATGGCCGACTGCTTCCGCTAGGTGTCTACCGATTACAAATCTGCTCCTCGGGAGCGAGCTCATTCTCCGAGCCTTCACGGCGTCCGACTGCGCGTGTGGCGAAGTCCTGAGCGACGTATGGGCTATGTCTTTGCGACTGGCAGGTCACACTTCCTGTCCGGGCGCCAAGATCAGTGCGGTTGATGCACAGACTTAAAAGGAAGACGATGGGAAGGAGGCACGCGGACCAGCAGCAGTGCTCACCACGCGGGATCCGTCACAGACACTATTACGTAATCATATTACTTTGCATTAGAGACTGTCCTGCCAGTGCGTATACCCTATAGGTCTACACTTTAACATGGCATTTACAACACCGTTTAACCGCGTGCAAAGATAAGATTTACGTTGTTTTGTAACAACAACAACAAAAACAAACAAAAAAAAAAGAGTTCACTGCGCGCGCATCATGTTCAAGTTCAAGTTGGAATGGTAAACTCCACAGAGGCGCGCGCGCACAGGGCTCTGATTACATCAAACCTTTGATCCGCCCACACAGCAGAAACGACTACAAGCCTTCAGCAAACAGCGGTCTGGTTCCTCTGTTTGCACTTCTGCGCACTAAAATCTAAAACAGGCGCCAGGATTGTGGGCCGTACTGCCGATAAACGGGGTGGGTCAAAGCCTTCCATTATCTCCTGCTCAGCAATTGCATTACAAGGCAAATACATGTCAAGAAAAAGCTTGTAGACATGTAGGCTACAGGGTAACAAAGTCGGCACATTTTATAACAGTTTTGAAGCTTCTATCATGTCCGCATATATCACAATTTGAAACAAAATACCAGGACTGGGGGGCGTCATGTCGGTTGATACTGTCAGCAAACAGATCTTGTCAGCTCATTTTGTGAGTGAGTCACGAGATGGCTTCTGCACCGAAAGAGTTTCGGTCTCGCGAGCAAAGGAGGCGCCTGTGGACCGGGGAATAGACGTCCCCATCGTTTGCTAAGCAAACACTATAGCTTGCAGGTAATGTTTGATAACAAAAAAGGTATACCCCCTCCATTTTAGCGAGATGAACAGGATCGCTTTGAGGGGGCGGGAGTAGCTATAACAGATGGGCAGTCCTTCATTCTTATTTTATGTAAGATCCTTTCATTTACAAAATCTTAATTAAGCCCAACGGCCATATCATGTTTGTGGGGGAAACAATATATTCATCAAATAAGCATGTTCAATAGGATATAGGATATTAGATATTCAACAGGCCTTCATGTTTCAATTGGCATTCAAAGTACAAGCCAAAAAAAAAAAACGAAACTAAGTCTGGAAACAATACTGTAACACAATGTCTATGCTTCTAAAACAAGACGACAATCAGTAATGGATAAATGAAAGCAGCTTCTTTTTTTTGGATAATTTCTTTTTTTGCACAATAATTATATGACTAAAACAAAATGACCCTTTACCATTCAACGTAGGCCTAATTAAAAAAAAAAAAGTTTAATGACAACACAAGACTGATTTTGGACACTAAAACATATTGAACTGGTTGATTTTATAAAACAAATATGGCTGAGTTGGCAGGGCAAACCGTTTTGGACGAGTGGGAAATAAATGCACATACAACTTGTAACAAAGCCACGTACGGGGTAACCTATTTTCAGTAATAGCAATTAGTCTCGGGACATTTAAACTTCTCACGCGCAACGAAACACAAACCTGCTCTCTTCCATTAGCGCACTTGGGTAACATGCGTAAGCGCATGGGTGGGCACTGTCAGCCCCTGATCGAAGACAGATAATAAGCACATATAAGATGAGGTATTAAAGAGAGTTCAATGTATAATTTATTTAATTTGGCATAACAGGACATTCACCATATAGAACTTTGGTTTGAAAGTTGTCACTGAAAGATGTTGATGAGTATGTGTACAATTGTCCAGCGACTGACGCAAAGCCTTTATGTGTAATTCCACCAACCCGGAAACATGGAACGTTCTGTTTTTGCTGACCACGGGATGGGAGACCACTGTCGGGCTTCATTAGGTTGACAAAACAACCTAGTCCTCGTTTCAGTGACCATCGCAATAGTAAAGATGAGCACTTATTCCATAAAAGAGGGAACGGAAGTTTATTTTAATATGCTGCCAAATGTTATTATACATTTGTAAATGTATTTAAATCTAAATAAGTATTCACAAACTGGTGATCCACTATGTTCAACGTCTGTTTTACGCTCCCATCTCATTTCCGCGACATCGATTCACACATAAACTGACTGCAATTACTCCTCCAAACCTTAGGTGGCAGTGTAACAGGAAACAGCAATGCTCTCTCAATTACACTGCTCATCTCAAATGAATTATAGACCGGTACTATTTTCAGAGGGTGATATTTAACACATAATGGAAGAAAGGGTGGAAAGATCAGCTCAGTCACCTCTGACCTTTTTCAGGTGATTTCTGAAAGTGAAGCGTGCCCAGGCCAAATGCCCAGCTCATAGCCTGAATTTAATTCAGCAGTTGAATCAACTTTAATGAATCGAGATCTTTGTGAGGAAGACGTCTGCTCTCAGCAGGGGATCAACGTTTGATCCTGTTGCTTCTCTTTTTTATGAGAAGCCTTTACAGAGAGCAGCCCTGGCTCCATTTAATTAACGCAGCTCTGCCTCGTGCTCTGGGGTTTCCCACCTCGCTGCGCAGGGGCTGACCCAATCGCACAGGAGACGCCATTCTACAGAGTCGGCTCGAGGACACAGAGATTCCTTTTGAGAACATTACGAAATTAAGCTAAATGTCGACGCGCAGCCTGCCAGAGAATGCACAAACAGGATGACATCACCTGACTGACGGGCGAGGCCTCGGAGTGCTCGCATCTGCTGAATAACGGCCGTCGGCCATGTTGACGAGGCCTGGAAGAGCTTTGAATTAATGAAGCACTACCTGTCAAGATGAACTCCAAGCTGAAGCAAGCTGACAGGCCATTGCCCCGGGTGTAACTATGATACCAAACAGGAATTCTACAATACAGGTCAGTGTTGGGAGCATTAAAAACAAACTTTCATAATCACAATGTGGCACAAATTTACTCCCGGTCCTGGCCTATGACCTGGGTGAGCAGATATGACCTCTTCCATTACCAGAAAATACACAGTGTTTACACTCAAAAACCATACAAGGATTACTAATCACTAACTATCAAAGCAACACAACCAGCCATAACTTCGTTCACGTATCATGATATATTAATATTTCTTTGGAGATACTACTACATCAATCATGTCAATCAAGATAACCCGTCAAAATTGCGGCCACCCACAAATCCGTCCGTTTACAATGGAATGCTGCCGGCACCCGATTGGCTAGATTGGTCTCGGCCCAACGCTTTTCAAACCGAAGCAACATGGCAGCCCAGTTCATAAGCTCTCTCATATTCCACCTTCACGGTCTACTAAAATATGTTTCTGAAAATATGTGAGGGGATTTGAGCTGCAACACCTCGTGTTACGGTTTGATCTGTGTTTCATGAGCCTACGATGTACAAAACATTTGCATATACAAATTTATGCAAATAAGATGGACACACCTACTCCACCCACCCCAGGACACATTTTTCAGAACTGTGTAGAAGCCCTAGCCAGGCTGAAACAGTGAGTGCAATTACTCTTTCAGTGTAAGTGCATATTGAGCAGCAGCACCTTGGATCCAAAGGGAGTTTTAACCTTTTTAGGTTAACATTTTAACACTTACATGTAACAATCACTGCTGGTAACTGACAGCAATGGGAGTTCTAGAACACACTGACTTGGAATTTTGAAGAGACATTCTGAATAACCTGGCCATCAATGGGTTAAATGTCACAAACTTGCGGCTCAAAATAGGCAAAAGGGTGAGTGGGTGTGGCTAAACGGGCAGCCAATTAAAAAGCAGATTTAACCCTTAAAGGTGTGAGGTCACAAATATGTGATCAGAATGTTCATAAATGAACATAAATGAACATTCTAATGCTGATGTGGCAATCACTGCTGGTACTTGAAGAAATGGAGTTCTAGAACACTGACTTAAATTTTTGAGCAAAAAAAACTTTTTCCCAAAAAACCTACTCTTCATATGGGCAAAGTGTCCCCAGGTGACACCAATATCAGAAATAAGGACCACAGAATCAAGATCAAATGAACAGAGACCATGTCACAGCACCTGTTCAGCAAATTGGTTTAAGTGCCCTTTGAAATGGATCGGTAGTTATATTCAGAAATTCTCACAGTAGACACATGGACGATGATCACTTCCATCATGAGAGTACCAACAGCAGAAACCTCATGGGCTTGTGTGTAGGGATCAGATCAGGTGAGGATGGCTCATTCAGATTGGTCGGGTTACGTCACATGGGCAGATGCACAGCTTGTGTGAGATTCAGAGTCACAAACGCTCGTAAGGATCGGAAACCAGCTGAGATCTCCCACACTAATCAGACACTGCACTGTACTACAGACATCAGCCGTACTGAGTACAACAGGCCAAACAAGCCGTCCACTCAGGCACACCATTACATTACATTACAGGCATTTAGCAGACGCTCTTATCCAGAGCGACTTACACAACCTTTACACAGCATTTACACCGCATTTATACAGCTGGATACTGAAGCAATGCAGGTTAGTACCATTCTCAAGGGTACAACGGCAGGAATCGCTGCGGGAATCGAACCTGTGTCCTTTAGGTTACGAGACCAGCTGCTTACCCCTCACTCAGGCAAGCCATTTCCACTGAGGGGAGAATTAAAAACAGAACAGGGCCCAGTTCCAGAGTGTCCCGATGCATGGGACAGACAGGGATCCTGCAGGGCCCAGTTCCAGAGTGTCCTGATGCATGGGACAGACAGGGATCCTGCAGGGCCCAGTACCAGAGTGTCCCGGTGCATGGGACAGACAGGGATCCTGCAGGGCCCACTTCCAGAGTGTCCCGATGCCCTGTTCCAGAGCCCAGGCCAGTCTGACAGGCGCTGTGCAGCACATTTAGACATGGAGAAGCTGCCTTTGGGTTTTCACCGAACCTTTACCCCATGTGTCCCACACAAGGGAGCACCAGCGTGTACATGGAAGTTTCACTTTGATAAGAGCAAGCATAACCTGCATACTTCACCCCAAAGACACGCGCGTGCTCAGACAGGCATCACCCTATGCGGCCAACCTGCTTTGCCATCACAACATAACTGTGTCCTTTAAAAAATATATATATATATAATGGGGAATGGGGATATCCATGTCAAACCACAGGGGAGTAGTTCTTCCTGTGTAAGAATAGATAGACAAAAATAAAGAACAGCGTATTAGTTTCTCGTTTTAGAAACCATGATTCACTTCCAAGCATTTCAGCGTTGTAAGGGGAGTCACACGCACAATCGCGCAATATTCTAACGCTTAGTGAGTTCTTCTTTCTGAATGCAAAATGTAAAATTATATACGCAGTATAGTTAAACTTATATTATAATCAGGAATATCATTTTACTGGCAATGTGTCATGAACATGACAGAGGTTGCAATACATTTATAAAAAAAATGTTTTTATTCAAATCCGTGTCAACATAACCTATAAACAACTGACCAATAAGCAACTGCTATTTTCATATACTTAATCCTGAGCAGACCTTGTGTAACTAGCAGCAGTCAACTGAAAGACCGTTACCCGTAGAGACGGAAGGCCCACGCGCGCTTCTTACCTGGAGCCACAGTGTTTTCTGAAAATGGCACAAAGTAAAATTTTCCGGCGAAGAGCCACTTAAGCCTGTCTCCTCCCTGAGTTTTAATTAGCTAAATTAGCCGCCGTTTTTATGACGCCATTGCAAGACTAAAGAGCTACTTGTCAAATAGGAGGGACCACTTTTTATTGCCATTACAAAGACGGACTGTGGGAAAAGTTAAAAGTATGTTTACGGAGGCGGGCAGTCTGCAAGGAGATGAATTGTGTAATAAGCAAACTAATAGCGGCGTGTTTATTGTTGAATAGGAGCAAGGCGTGCAGTATGTAGGCTTCTTAAAAGAAATGGCATACAATCCGGGGACTGTGAGAGCGAGCGGCATTCCTCTTACGTGCGTTACACTCGCGAAGACTGTGTCATTTCCTCTTGCCAACAGGTGAGGGCGCACGAGGACAGCAATTTTCCAGCGAGAGGCAAGAAACGTCACTCGAATACACTGTGTGTGTGTGTGTGTGTGTGTGTGAGGGGGGGGGGGGGGTCGATGACGTCACCGTCCAGCACGGCGCCCCGTGAAAGCGGCAGGAAAGGAGTATCATAAACAACCGGCCTAACGGACGCTGAAGCATAAGACAAGTGACCTCGCATCTCCTTATCTTCTTATCTTGCAGACGAAAAGCAGATGAAACATAAAAAGGAGTAGACTGCATTATTATTATTATTATTACTATTATTATTATTCTAACAATAATAATGACGACCAGTTTCACCTATTTCAATGTCTTTATTTGTGCCAGATAGTCCAGATACAATTTCATCAGCGTTAATTGCTTCGGTTAGTTAATCTTCCATGGTGTTGAGTACAGATGAAATTAAGTCTCATTTCTCTTTGCGATAACTGGTAAGATGAGGATCCAGGACTAATTTAGAGCGGAAGGTTTCAACAGAACGGAGAGCAAATAGAGGGTATATAGCTGCTCTGCGTCCCTCCTGACTGTTTGCCAGGTCGCCACGTAAATAGTTATCCACGGGTCTGAAACGCAAGATAATAATATAATAATAATAATAATAATAATAATAATAATAATAATAAATTAATTACGTTTAGTACAAAGAATAGCATAATGTATCATAAACTCTGTAGCTGACATGAAACGTTTAAACTGAAGCTGCCACAAAATGAACATGATTGGCAGTGTCTTTTTTATTATTAGTTTCACTCTGGGCTAAACGATCTGTTCTCATCAGCTGGCTGGGCATGTTCGTTCTGCTCAGTAGAAAAACATCAAAGACACGCGGACAGCCTCTGCCCCAAGAACACCGAACACCGGATGTAACCAAGCACGCGCAATTATCATCCGCCGCCACCAGAGCGCCCGCGAGATAATTCGGTGTGAAAACGGGGTATTTTGAGAAATCTATGATGCTCTGACCTTATTTTAAACACAGTTTCCAACAGCCCGTAACGTAATATTTTTTCCAAATATGAAAACTCGTTATCCATTTAATAGTTTCCCTTCTGATGTTTAAATAATTATTTTTAAACTTTAGTCTAATTAAATGTATTTTTCATATTTTATGTTTGCCTTCCAAAGCTGAACTCTTCCCTAAAAATTGATTTAGCTGTAAATTAATATGTTAATGTACACGAATGATAAATTTTCCACCATTATATTATGATAACTTTGTTATAATAATTGGAGCTCTGCTGATAATCGTATAATATATAATGATCTTGGTTAATATACATACATACGTATTTAGTGCCCTCGTCAGTGACGTATAACAGCTGTTCAGATTAGACATACATAGAAAACATCTTAAATTTGGACAGTGGGTACACTGAGCAACCCACAGACCAGAAAAAACGTTGTGCTTTTTAATTTAATGTATGTCTTGGTTAAAAATGCATAGGCTGCAAATACATTTTTAGATTTTACGTTTTCTAAAATACAGATTAGTTCATTCCTTTGTTGTTTTTCCCCTATTCTTGTCTAGATCAGTTAGGAATTTTTAACAATTAAAATTAAAATACCTCAAAACCCTCCTAGCTATTGTTCTTCCTCTTGCAAGGCCTTGTAAAATAAATTAATAAATCAAATAAAAAAATCAATCTGAACAAATTTGCTGTAAATTCACTGTTCATATAAAACATGACAAGCCCGAGTAGCTCTTTCACGTTGCACGTCCAATCCCGTTTTATCGGTATAGCGGGGACGACCGAACACACGCGCTAAGTTAACTGGCAGGTTCTCGCTCTAACCTAATGCATTGTCTATATAACGCGTTTCATACTGCAGTGAAGATCTGATACAATTTCCCAACGGTACAATTATGATCGTGTCATCTAATTCTCTCAACATAAAGTGCATGCGCAAACTGGATACTGGATACATTTACGGTCACACAAGCATACTCATCATTTTAAACATGCGTATAGGCTAACTCATAAACCGCAATAGATAAGGTATAGGCTACATACATACACGCGCACTCTCATACATATCTGTGAACCCTCAATTACGCGCCTGGCAGTTGTAGTTTAAGCCTTTAATGCGTTTGTACAGTAATAAAAAAGGAAGGCAATGAAGAGGAATTCAAAATTACCACCGGTCTTACTGCTGGATACCTGTTTCATGGTAACACTGAATGTTGAAAGTATTAATCAAGAATTAAACTGGGAATTAATTGAGTCATCCAAGAGATAAGAATGACATTTTTTCCCTTCTGACACGCTGTTTCGTATTGGCCAGGCTGTTGGTTAGACTTCTACAAATCTAATTAAATGTCAAATACCCTGTTATTGTGACTTCTGCCCACGAAGACTTGACCTTTACCCGCTTTACTTGACACCACTTTGGAGAGAAAGAGAGAGAGAGAGAGAGACAGAGCGCGAGGGGGTGGCGATGACCGCGAGCTAGACGAGAGCTATAATGTTGCACATTTATAGCCAATAGCCAGGCACGAGATGGACAATCCGTTAAAAAGGTTCAGGGATTTTAACGCGCGGAACCATCGAATAAATGTGCTGATCCGTGAGGAACACGTAATACATTCGCAAGTGGTGATAAAAAAAACTATCTTTGAGAAGTCTCGATTTATAACCACTTTAGATTTTTTTTTTTGGGGGGGGGGCATATCGTACCGTTAATATTTTTTAATTCTAGTCTGTCTCACAATACGGCAGATTTTACTACACATATAGAAAGTGAAGTGTAATTCTCAGTGTTTGTTTTGTTAGTATGCTGTCGGAGTAGACCGCAGACCAGTCGCTCAGAGCCGCCTTATTCCCCATTCGCCGGCGACGTCGATAGAGATGACAACCGAATTACAAAGACTTATCTCTCAATAGTCCATCGACTATACAAAGACTCGGCTCATCTCCACCAGAGGCGAGAAGCAAAGCAAACACTACTCCTGACCGACCGGCAGCCTTTCACCTACAGATTCAAATGCGCGTCCTCCACAGTCACACAGACTAATTAGCCTGCATTTAATACAAGCACATGTCCTACGGATCACTGAGAGATATGGCTCAAAAAACTATCCGTTAAGTTGTTTATTTGGATTTGGTACCCACACTATTTGTAGGCCTAATATAAAAGTCCCGTTACCGGCTGAAATCAATATTGGGTTATTCACATTCCATTAAACGGAAAACGAGAACTCAATAAATATGGTAAATGGTACGTAATGCATTGCGCTCTGAAGTAAGTTGCCAGCGCAGGATTTTCAACATGCAACAGCACTGGAAATGTTAATTGGACTTCAATGTCTGGGGCCGCTATTAGTTCACATCTTAAACCGAAAACAGACAGAGCCCACAATAAAGTTCCAATCCGCGTAGATACAGCGGTTGAGTGAACAGAGCTAATTAATCAACCACAAATACAACAGAATTGTTGGCCGTTATACATTCACAATTTCTTCAGTTATTGCGATAATAATCCATTGACTTTACAAAACGGGCACCTAGTACTTTAGCTCGAAATACTTTAATAGGCTACGTGGTTATTTTGGTATATCAATGCGTATGACCGTGTATCTTTTAGTGATATCGTCGTCAGCTTTGCCTCCTAATTTCCTCACACACTTCGTGTGGAGGTTATTTTACGGCCTCAAGCCCCCCTCGTCTTAGCGACGTAGTTGCTGTTTTCTGTTTATGTGCTCTGAATCGATGAGTGGCGTCACCGGGGGTACTATTATGACGACTGCCCTATTAAGAATGACAGCTCGAGAGAAGAGGGCAACGGTGATCCCTCCCAGAGCTCGCGCTGCACACTGGAGCGCTCCCACAGCAGGGTCAGCACGTCGCCTCTCGCGCTCCGCTTCGTCGTGCGCTCCCGCTGAAAACTGCTCGCCCTTTCCCGCACTTGGCGCTCGCTCCGCGTCCATAATGGAAAACAGGAAGGAGATGGTGATGTTCATAGAGGGAGGTCAACTTGGCACGCTGGTTGGCAAGATAGGCGCCAATTTGTCAGAAGCAGTCGGGAGCCCTGTTCAGGAACCGCAGGAGAAGATGATCCACAAAAACTGCGGGAGCCCCAGGTCGGCGCCTCTATCACGAGACAGAGCGGACGGGGAGGTGGAGGACGCGCGCAGCGGCGCCTGCAGCAATATAAGCCCGGGCGGCGTTCCCTCGGCTGCGGGGAGAGCTCGGTCAGAACTCCGCAACAAAGAGCACAGCAGCTCCGACACGGAGTCCGATTTCTACGAAGAAATTGATGTCAGCTGCACGCCAGAAAGCATGGAGTACCCCAACGGAAAGGGTGAGGTGGACATGTTACCCCGGATTTTACATTTACTGTCGTATCTTCCGAATCGCTCTGTTCTGACGTGTTTCAGTAATGAATGAATGGATTAAAACTTATCACAATCACGGCATTTGTACGCTCCCGTCTAAGACAAGGCAAGACATCCATTATAAAACCTGACGATAGTGTCAGATCGTATCATCTTTGATTCATCGGGATTCAATGATATTTAACACACGGACTCTTCTACTGTAGCCTACGGTATTTACTATAAATATATTTAGTTACGCAAAGAATAAGTTAACAAAATTACAGCAGTCTGATGCACCAAATAGACAACCTTGCGTAGTAAGACATCATTTTTGTGCGCATATATGTGCGATATATATATATATATATTCCGAACACACAGCTGAAGGAGACAATCTAGTGCTTTTAGAATGGGCATCGTGTTGTGCTGCAGGTAGCAATAACACCTTTACCACCGCTTTTAATTACTGTGTGACTTCTACACGCGGCGTCCCGGCGCCAGCTCGGAAGTACCCCGCGCGCCTGAGACAAAGCTGCACGACGGCATTTTAAGGAAAAAGATTAACATTTTCTTGCTATTTGAACCATTTCGTTTTGCTACGTATTACAAGGTTTAATCTATGACGAAACGAACATGCCAGTAAGTTCTAATGTTTCTGCAACTGAATGACACTGAAAATATTGCTCACCTATCAACAATTAAAATTAATTACTACATTTCATATATATATATATAAATATATATACAAGTAAATAACTAATATTTATAACATACACACACATTTAAAAAAAAAAAGGATTACTATTTACTTTTTAAAAAATCAGTAGAGTATCATTTGGTTGTTCGTAATTTTTCGAACATAAATAATTTTACTTAATTTAAACACACATACTGACAGTATTCATCGTTTTAATAAGGCAAACACGTCACCATTATTCACGCAATTTTTGTATGCATTTCGAAAGATGTCAGCATATCTTTCTTTTGTCAGTTATGTAAATGCAAGGTCATTTTAAAAAAATGAAACAAGTGCACAATTAAAAGCACATTTCACAGTATCCTTCTGAAAAGCGCGCCTTGAATTATTCAATTTATTAAGTACTTATATATCACACATAAAATATAATTTCAAATAAATAAATGTCTATATGTAGCCTCTTTTCCCCCTCAATAATTTTACTTTAAAGAGGGAACATTGATTCGTTGTCGTACGCGTATTATTATTATTGTAATTATTATTTTGTATTAATATTAATATTATTGTGTTAAATATTATTGTTATAATGATTCCAGGTCGCTCTGGGGATTCTCCCGGCCACGGTAATGACTGCGGGGGGGACTCGGGAAAAATGAGCGCGGCTCAGGGCTCGCTCTCCTACGGTGCGGACCAGATGCGCCGGTACCGGACGGCCTTCACGCGGGAGCAGATAGCCCGCCTGGAGAAGGAATTCTACCGGGAGAATTACGTCTCCAGACCCAGGAGATGCGAGCTGGCGGCCGCTCTAAATTTACCAGAAACAACAATCAAGGTTGGTGAGAGCCGTCACCTCCGACAGCTCACTCAGATGTACCAAATAATTTACTTTTGATGTGCAATGTTCTCTGAAACAACCCAACATATATAACCTGCACTCGGGATCTAATCCGATCATTACGATACAGTTTATTTAAGTTCGCGCTTAATACATTTCCCACTGTTCTTATGAAGCAGGGATTTTCCCTGAGAAAATGTGGCCTATTATCTTGATTTTCATGATTTATTGACGAAAATGGCCTCTGTACAGGAGCAGCACGAGAGAAAAAAATGCTATTGATTATTATCACACAGCTGACAAGGGCCGCCATCCCACACAAACACGGCTTTAAAGCACAGTGTGCATATAATGTGTGTGTCTATAATATGTGTGTGTGCGTGCGTGTGTGTGTGGTGTTGGAGTGTATGTGAGCATAATGTGTGTATAATATATCTGTGATGTGTTGTAGATGTGTGTGTAATATATATGTGGTGTTTTGTAGGTGTGTGTATAATATGTGTGTGGTGTTTTGTAGGTGTGTAATATATTTGTGTATGTATAATATATATGTATGTATGTTTTGTAGGTGTGTGTATATAGTATGTGTGTGTGTATAATATATGTGTGTATGGTATTTTGTAGGTATGTATAGTATGTGTATAATATATAATGTGTATGTATTTTGTAGGCATATGTAAATAGTATGTATGTAATATATTTATGTATTTTGTAGATGTGTAATATATATGTGTGTGTGTGTGTGTGTGGTATTTTGTAGGTGTGTGTATAGTATATATGTGTAATATGCGTGTGTATTTTGTAGGTGTGTGTGTGTAATAGGCCTATATGTGTGTGTGTAATATACATGTATGTATTTTGTAGGTGTGTATGGTATATGTGTGTGTAATATGTGTGTGTATATTGCATGTAATTTATAATGTGTATGTATTTTGTAGGTGTGTATAGCATATATGTGTGTGTATGTGTGTGTGTGTGTGTGTGTGTGTAATATACATGTATGTATTTTGTAGGTGTGTATAGCATATATGTGTGTGTATGTGTGTGTGTGTGTGTGTGTGTGTGTGTAATATACATGTATGTATTTTGTAGGTGTGTGTGTATAGTATGTGTGTGTAATATGTGTGTGTATATTGCATGTAATATATAATGTGTATGTATTTTGTAGGTGTAATGTGTGTAATATATAATGTGTGTGTATTTTGTAGGTGTGATATATGTGTGTAATATATAATGTGTGTGTATTTTGTAGGTGTAATATATGTGTGTAATATATAATGTGTGTGTATTTTGTAGGTGTGATATATGTGTGTAATATATAATGTGTGTGTATTTTGTAGGTGTGATATATGTGTGTAATATATAATGTGTGTGTATTTTGTAGGTGTGTATAGTATATGTGTGTAATATATAATGTGTGTGTATTTTGTAGGTGTGATATATGTGTGTAATATATAATGTGTGTGTATTTTGTAGGTGTGATATATGTGTGTAATATATAATGTGTGTGTATTTTGTAGGTGTGGTTCCAGAACAGGCGGATGAAGGACAAGCGGCAGCGGCTGGCGATGACGTGGCCCCACCCCGCAGACCCCGCCTTCTACACCTACATGATGAGCCACGCGGCGGCCGCGGCGGCAGGGGGGGGGAACCTGCCCTACCCCTTCCCCTCCCACCTGCCCCTGCCCTACTACTCCCACCTGGGCATGGGGGGCAGCACCGCCTCGCCCGCCCCCTTCAGCGGGCCCCTCCGGCCCCTCGACACCTTCCGGGTGCTGTCCCACCCCTACCCCCGTCCCGAGCTGCTCTGCGCCTTCCGGCACCCCTCCCTGTACCCGGGGCACGGCCTGGCGGCCGGGGGGGCGCCCTGCTCCTGCCTGGCCTGCCACGGGGCGGGGCAGCCCAACGGCCTGCCCCACAGACCGCCCGCCTCGGACTTCGGAGGCCCCGCCTCCAGCAGGACTGAGGCCTTCCTGACCTTCAGCCCCGCCGTGCTGAGCAAGCCCTCCCCTGTCACCTTGGACCAGAGAGAGGAAGTACCTTTAACCAGATAAAAGGGGCTGCTGTGGCCCCCGGGGCAGCCAGGACGGGGCACCCAGGACGGGGCAGCCAGGACCGCGCATCGCGCTGTGCCCGCACTGCTCAAACGGGACTCGGTTACACGCATGAGGGAGGCGCTGAAACGGAACGAGCGCGAAATACAGCGGGAACTGCGCGAGACGGACACCTGCCAGAGCGCAGGACTGGAGCCGGGACTCGAAATTCTCCGGTTCTATAAGCTAATGCGGCACCTGCCAGCGGATAATAATATTTATAGATCTACGAAGACGAAAACAGAATTCGCAGTGAACTGTAGAGATTTCGCTAAAATCGTCCTGGCTAAAAAAACAAATGAAAAAAAAAACATTGGAGGAAAAGCAAAATTTAGCCCAAATCTTGAAGCTATAATCTTTTACCGATCGGACTGGACTGAAAAGAGCGGGCAGACGTTTATCGACGTGATGGATGATGTTAACGCTTTATCATTATTTGTAGTTTCTTCACATGTCCAAATTGGCCTAGATATATTGTTAGTTACATTAAAATGATGTTTTTCTTCTGTCTTTTTAACAAGGGAATTTGTTAACAGACTGAGGAAGCTCATTATTTCTCCTCCAAAGCCCCTGTCCCGGTACACGCGGCTGAAATGTGCAGATGCTGGTAAAATTAGCGAGTGATGTATATGTAAGGAGGAATTTTGAATGTTGAATTAATGATAATACTGTGCGCGTGGAGACTTCCTGCCAAACGGTAACAAGGCGCCATGGGAACGGATTAGCTGACGGGAGCGCGAGATCTATTGGACAATCACACGCAGCAAATTGGGGCAAACGCGAGCTGCCTGTCTTCTCGCGCCTTCGGCAGAACAGGCCCAAAAACTCCCCTTCACCGCCTACTGTTTATGAGGAAAACTAATAATGATGGATGACTTAAGCCTTATATTTATTATTAAAAATAAGAAAAAAAAGGATTTCTTTTGAAGTCCTTCATTTCCTTATCTTTTGCTTTCTTCAAAAGTGCTTTGTTCCATTTGAAAATTCGTTAATTATGAGAAAACTGCATTTTCCATCTTCGGCAAACCGTTGCAAAACTCACAGGAGACAGAAACTATTTAGTGCATCTTAGATCAATGTTTACTGAACTTCACCTTGTGGAATTGTTCAAATCTGTTAACATTTTGCAATAAACAACATTTTAAATAATAAAAACCGCACATCTATTGTTTTCAGATGTATGAATCAAAATATAACCAGGGGTGGTGCAGATATTTTCCCCGTAAAAAATGCGGCCATAATATTCACTCCCTTAAATATTAAAGATGCTGTTGCTATGCAAAAACGGCATAAATATAAGAACTGTGGACACACTAACATAAATGCTGCAGTAAAATTCACGCACGTTGATTTATTTAATTTTAAACAACATGAGTTGATAATTCGATCATTAAAAAAAAAACCGAGCCAGTGTTACCTTTTCACTGTGGCGCTAATTTGTAAAAACATGCCAAGCTGTCTCTCGCAACGTACCCGCCCCTTCGGCCTTGCGGCCCAGTTTTATTCAGGTGTTTCACGCATGGCCAGTTGCGGGAGGGTGCTCTTCAGCTCGAGATAACAGACGCATCAAAACGGGCTTAAGTGGTGTCAGCCCTTGACTCGATCCCCCCCCCACCCCCACCCCCACCCCCCCTATTAAAACGCTGCGGTGCCGCACGGCTCTCTGATCTGAGCACGAGATTGTTTGTGACAGTTAAGTGGTCCCCCGGCAGCGGTAATACAAGCCATATTTTCTCTGTTACCAGTTAATAGATAGAGCAAAATTAGATGTCTCGCGCAGATATTGGAATGTAAAAGATCGATGATGCATCGCGCTCACCAATCAACGCACGTTAATTGGCTGAATTTTCTGGGTAATTGAGCTGCTCTCTCTATAAATTGAAGCTTTCTGGAAATAACAGGGGTGGATTCATGAAGCTATTTCAGCGGCGGTCCGTTAAACTGCTCCCCAAAACTCTCAGACGTTACAAGACATAGTCATGGTGCTGAATGAGGAGAAAGCCAAGTCAAACAGAGTTCCTTTTTTTTCGTTTGCAACCTCTCAATTTTTCTTTTAGTGAACTATCCGATCATGGAACAAACGTTTAGGCCTTGTTACAGACGAATCCCTAGGAGGAAAACCTCAACTTACATCGTCACATATTAGTATTACACGCTCACATGCCTACCAAAATTATATTTTTAAATACAAAATTATTCCAACTGAATCTAAAATGTTGCTCTCTGGAGGCTAAGTCGGACAGATTGGTAGATGCAGATATTAGCTGTATAATTATCTTTCATTCGTTAATTTCGTTTTTCCGTCTCATGATCATGTGTTACTGGGGTAAAGACTCATCCCAACTGGCCCTCGAGACCCCGGAACACCCGCGCGCGCGTGATTGATCGCCTTATTAACTGGTGTTCTTGTAAGTGTGACCGCGCTGATTAAAATGCATGTGTTTGGAATAATGTTCCGTTTAAGCACGTGGGCTTTGATAAAGCTGGGCTCACGAGAGGCGCCTGTATTTCTGCCTCGTGTCACGAAGAAGCTGATGAAGAAAAAACATTTACAGAATGTCATCAGAAAGGGGTAGAAGGGGTTACGGGCGCGTATTGGGAAGATGCCTTTTTGGGAGGGGGTGGGGGTAGGGTCATAGGCTAATGGTCGAGCGGTATTTCAAAATATAAGGAATTGTTCTGGCTATATATATCCATGGATGGTGCTATGAGTTTTGGTATAAAAATATTCAAATTTACCGTTTTGCTTATTTTTCAGGTAGAATAATTCCTGTTTATCTAGTTTACGGTGTATTCGCCATCTTTGTTTTACAATGTACAATTTATCCAGCAGGCGACAGACCAATACCTTTCATTCACAGGGTACACTCTGTACCCAACAGGTACATACACTCTCAGAAATAAACGCACAATGGAGGTACATTTTTGTACTTTGAGGAACAAATTTCATAAATGCGCAGCCTATAAATACAATAATGTTCCATCTGGTTACTAATAAGTACCTTTAACAAGCGAAAAAGGTACAAATGAATTATGTATTGTCGACAATAGTGCGCAATTTTATGGACGAATAAGGTACCACCCCAGTTTAGGTACATTTGCGTGTAGGCTACCTTGAATATAGCACTAACGGCACATGGCAGGCACCCAAAGTGGGACATACCTTGGATTATGTACCTTGTTGGTAAAAGTACAACGCTGTTAAATATGCCTCAGGGGAGGAAGGCCGCCAGGCGCGCGCTCCGTCCCTTTTAGCGCAATACAAACGTGAATATTAGCAAGATTAGCAATCAGACAAGAGTCTGAATGAACAAACAATGGATGCCATTATGACGAATAAAAGTTTAATAAAAACCGGCAATTCGTATAACAAGAACGTGCTTTTAAGATTCGAATTTTGCAACTCCGTCGATTCTAGTCGTCGCCGTTACTCGTGACTCGTTCCAACGTCTAGATTTTATCGTGCTTTGAAAAGGGGGGTAGGCAACGACACAGACTAACATCACAGAGCGGCGCACCTGGGACGAGCACGAAAGGTGCATGTTCATTTTATGAGGTACAGATGGGTACCCCGGTTATAAGCCTTCCTATGCGTGTAGTCATATGCTATCCGCCCCCGCCCCCTCCCCCTCCTCCCGTCAGAAGCGCCAAACTCGTACATTTGTTAGCAGAAATTGCAGAAGATGTAACGCAGCACTAACTGGTCGACAGAAAATTCAGGGCATCCATGTGTGCCTGCAGTCTCCATCGCCCGCCGCGCGCTGTAACCCAGCAGATAAAGTCAGCGCGTGGCGTCTGCAGCCGTGGAATACGATGCGATATTACATCACGCACGCGGGCGCAATTACCTGGGGTTGTGTTAATTCATACTCGCGAAATTGGTTCATAACCGCAATTCCCTGTCTGGCAGAGAGCAAGTGACGGCGTGATTGGTTAGGGGCGTGTTCCGCAGCTGTTCGCGGGGCCCGTGGTTAATGCTGCGGTGTTTAAATTGTGTTACATTCTAATTTACAGCCCGTTTCGTTCAGGCAGGCCGGGAGGCGTGAATGGACCAATCAAAGCTTAATGATGATGAATGGGAAATTAATTCACATACAAGCGAGACAATTTAGGCCTTCATCTGTTTAAATAGCCGTCCAATATCGCTTGGAACTGGAGGTCGCATTCAATCAATCGGGCGTGGTGTGAAAGTCATAGTATGCGGCATCTTTATCAACATTATTTATAGTGCACAGGAGACGGCCCGGGCCCCTGAATGCCTCTATTGGAAAGTGTTTCTGACAAGCGGCACATCGGGATAAATATCTCCAAATGCACTTTCTTAAAGCAGAACCTCTAAGGTGAGCATTCACCACAGCGCGCGGCAGGCGCGGGACGCGCTTGAGGCCTGTTTGTCTCCATTTTCGGTTATTGACATTGACGTGGACCCGGGCTATTTCAAACCGAATAAAATAAATAAATAAATAATATAAACATATTTATCAGTTTCCTAAGAATACTCGCGCAGAGCTGAAGGATCAACGGTTTTATTCACAGTTTTAACCCACTGTAAAACAAGGGGGGGGGGGGAAATATACATTTCACGTTATTGCGTGTTATTTTACATTTTGACTTCTGTTTAAAACTGTCAAATATCAGCACTTTCCATGATTAAATGACGTTGTCACAAAAGAGGAGTCACGTGTTAATGCAGATTTTTGTAAAAAGTTTCGATGCACATTTATTGTACACTCACGCGACTCTTTCTTTTTTAGCACGTGTTTTCCGTTGATAAAAAAGAAAATATTCGGTGCATGGCCAAACCCGGTTATCCTCTGAACTATCTCAAACGAAATTCGCACGGAAATCAAACCAGCTAACTTCTTTCAATACATTTGGGGTCGGGGTATACTTCACACAATTATTAATTACGAATATTCAGTGTGGCAGGTTTTCAATTATTTCTGTACGAGGACGGGCTCCTGTTGTAAAGGTTTAATGGCAATAAAATAAATTTGGATTTCAACAAGGATATCTTTCTTTTATCTTTATCAAACATCTGCAAACATATTTCTTTTTAAACGTGCCTCAAGAAATTAAACAGACTATATAAAGCAAAGACATAGTAGGTACTGCGGACACCAACACACGGTGTCCTTATACTCGGCTTATAAACAGTTCCACGATCTGTATTATAAATATCGATTTTGGCTGTCTACTTTGTAAACATAATTGGCAATGTGTTGGTGCTAAACCCGATGTGAGTGGAAGCAATTGGCCGAGGCGGGTTGATTGCAGTTTTAATTTCCGAGTTTGTCCAACATGAACGGGCGGATCAATCCAAGATTTGTCACGCGCCAAACTGGTATTTCTGAAAACACAGGGCGCTTCCCTGGTCCACACATCTTTATTACAATACAATGACTCGATTTTATAATAAAGAGGTGCAATTAAAACAGGGTGCAATTAAATATGTTTAGATGGCGAGATTCGCTGCAAAGCAATTCGTCCCTAATGAAAGCAAAAAGCTCTTTACATTTTAATTTGATAGGTAAAGGCTACCTGCTCTGCTTAGATTTTTAGGTTCTTTCTTTCGATAGCCTCCATTATGATTCCTTTGCAGGCATTGACTTGCAGATGTGTTTTAGCTCTTTGGGTTGGCTAAGCTACCGTTTCACCTTTCCACGACTTTGGTTGCAGGCTGCGGCTATTTGGAGTAGTTAAACGAGTAAAATGATTGAGGATGTAAAAACAGATTCACCTCCAGATGAGGGGTCACGCAGCCTAATGGCGGCCGCCGCTGAGAGCCAACTTTCCCTCTCGCGGAATATCAGGAGGCCGGAAGTCTTGTCTAATAATATTGTATGTAAAATCTCGTCATTATTTTCAGAATTAAATTCAGACAGCATTGAACAGATACAAATAAACAACCTTCCGACAGGAAATTTAAATCTCTAAACCGGACCATGTGTTGAGAATTAAGTGGTCTTATGTCATAAGTCATCCATCATCTTATTAATTATCATGTCCGATCAAGACACGCCCCTTTCCTCCAGATCTCCCAAACTCGCATTACACCACAGAAGAAGCAAACAGAAGAGGCGGAGCTTGGGGATGACGTCAAACAAACTGCTTTAATTAACTCATCTACAGTCGGTTTTGCGTTATCTTTAAGTATATTTTTAATAATTTTACGGTTTGTGGTGAATGCTTGCATTCTACATATTTTTATTATTGAGTCTCATACTGTAGCGAATTTAAAATGTAAAATCATAAAACTGCACGAGTGGACTCAAAATGTGGCAGAGTTTCAAACAGACATCAGACCCAAGGGTTCCATCCTTACATTTTGTTTTCGGTGATATAAAATAAAACCAGGCCAAAACAAAACTTTTATGAGGCACTTTCCAGCTCCTGTGAGATACCATTTGGGTTTACAACCACAGGTAAAAGTGCATTTCAGGTGACAGGACGTTTCCATCAGGGCCCCCGTAGACCTCACACGGAGACAGACGGACTCCTCTCCACCTCACGCCTCAGAAGATGCTAAACAGCAAGCTGCAGATCCATTTCCCTTTCAATTATGTGAGGCTTCTGCTAAACTGCATAAAACACAGTTACGCTGCTATAACGGTTTAATGGCATACAGTACTGACCCCACAGAGCCCCTCAGCACTGACCCCACACAGCCCCTCAGTACTGACCTCACACAGCACCTCAGCACTGACCCCACACAGCACCTCAGTACTGACCCCAGAGCCCCTCAGTACTGACCCCACACAGCACCTCAGTACTGACCCCACAGAGCCCCTCAGTACTGACCTCACACAGCACCTCAGTACTGATCCCAGAGCCCCTCAGTACTGACCCCACACAGCACCTCAGCACTGACCCCACACAGCATTTCAGTACTGACCCCACACAGCCCCTCAGTACTGACCCCACAGAGCCCCTCAGTACTGACCCCAGAGCCCCTCAGCACTGACCCCAGAGCCCCTCAGTACTGACCCCACACAGCACCTCAGCACTGACCCCACACAGCACCTCAGTACTGACCCCACACAGCACCTCAGTACTGACCCCACACAGCCCCTCAGTACTGACCCCACAGAGCCCCTCAGTACTGACCCCAGAGCCCCTCAGTACTGACCCCACAGAGCCCCTCAGTACTGACCCCACAGAGCCCCTCAGTACTGACCCCACACAGCACCTCAGTACTGACCCCACAGAGCCGCTCAGTACTGACCCCACACAGCACCTCAGCACTGACCCCACACAGCCCCTCAGTACTGACCCCACACAGCACCTCAGCACTGACCCCACACAGCACCTCAGTACTGACCCCACACAGCACCTCAGCACTGACCCCACAGAGCCCCTCAGTACTGACCCCACACAGCCCCTCAGCACTGACCCCACACAGCACCTCAGTACTGACCCCACAGAGCCCCTCAGTACTGACCCCAGAGCCCCTCAGCACTGACCCCACACAGCACCTCGGCACTGACTCCAGAGCCCCTCAGTACTGACCCCACACAGCACCTCAGTACTGACCCCAGAGCCCCTCAGTACTGACCCCACACAGCACCTCAGTACTGACCCCAGAGCCCCTCAGTACTGACCCCAGAGTACCTCAGTACTGACTCCACGGAGCACCCCAGTACTGACCCCAGAGTACTTCAGTACTGACTCCACGGAGCCCATCAGTACTGACCCCACAAAGGTTCTCGGTACTGACCCCACAGAGCCCCTCAGTACTGACCCCACAGAGCTCCTCAGTACTGACTCCACAAAGGTTCTCAGTACTGACCCCACAGAGCCCCTCAGTACTGACCCCACAGAGACCCTCAGTACAGACCCCACAGAGCTCCTCAGTACTGACCCCACAGAGATTCTCAGTACTGACCCCACAGAGCCCCTCAGTACAGACCCCACAGAGCATCTCAGTCCTGACCCCTCAGAGCTTCTTAGTACTGACCCGAAAGAGCCTGTCAGTACTGACCCCACTGCATCACAGTACTGACCCCACAGAGCCCATCAGTACTGATGCTACAGAGCCTCTCACTACTGACCCCACAGAGCTTCTCAGTACTGACACCACAGAGCACCCCAGTGTGGACCCCAAGGAGCCCCTCAGTACTGACTCTCCCTCCCTCTCTGACCCAGCCGTTAGCAGTGACTCCCTCCATCTCTCTCTCCCTCCCTCTCCCTCCCTCCATCTCTCCAGCATTACGGTCTCAGCGGGTCCATCTCTCACCCTCCTCTCCCGGAGAGAAATCCATATGAAATCTCCACTTGAGTGATAATGGTCCGGCGCTCCAGTCTTTTATCGGTGCCACTGATGGCTTTAGAAATCAGACGGCCCGGGATCAATACCACAGATTTTCTCTTTACGAGAAAGAGAGAGATCGAGAGGGAAAGAGAGCGAGATCCAGAGAGAAATGGAGAACAGGAGAGGACACTTCCTCGACTTCCATAGCATCATAGACAGCTATCAACGATCTCACACAGACACACACACACGCACGCACGCACACTGAAGTAGGAGGCAGCTGCTTCCCCTAGTTATGACTGAAGATGCACATGAATGTGAAATATGAATAAGTTACAGATGAATGAATGAATGTGTGTGTGTGAATGAATGAATACAGACTTGTGAATACGCATGCTCCCGGCTGCACAGTGACTGGGAGGGGGCAGCGCGGGGTCAAAGGTTAAAGTTCATGCCGCCTTCCTCACACCGCGCCTGGACTGGAGCGCAGGACGCGCCCAAATTAGGCCATACTGTTTTAAAAATCGTTTAATAAGCACTTTGTTTTATGAGAGAGCGTTAATGTTTTATGATCGCTCTCCCAGCCAAAGATCCATGCCTGCCTGTCCCTCCCTCCCTCCCTCCCTCCCTCCCTCTCTCCCTCCCTCCCTCCCTCCCTCCCTCCCTCCCTCCCTCCCTCCCTCTCTCTCTCTCTCTCTCCCTCCCTCTCTCCCTCTCTCCCTCTCTCTCTCTCCCCCTCCCTCCCTCCGTTTTACTGCTTTGACCCGCTGTGTGCAGCCTGCCTTTGCAGGGACGCATCAAACCGCCGCTCAGGTCCCCTCCGCCAGGCCGACCCGTGTGTCTGACCCCCGCGGTGCGTCGTCATCACCAGCTCAGAGGTCAAAGGGCACGGAGGGAAAGGAGCTGGACCCAAAACTGAACCCTAAATTCTGCTTTCAGAAAGACGATGAGAATTACATACTGGCTTCCCCGGTCAGAAACACGCACACGCACACGCACACTCACATACACACACAACAAAGCGAGAGTGTTTAGTGCAGAGGTTCTAAAGCCACATGGGGGAACCTTTGATGATTTTACAGCAATAAGGTGGCATGCTGTGGCACAGCACATGAGGAGGGGCTGCAGGTTTCAGTCTTGGGAGGGGCAGTGCAGTAAGGAGTGCTGGTGGGGGTGGGTGGTGAAATGCGAGCCTTTTGCACGCTGCAGCAGCAGAACCAGGAGACAGCGGATGACCAACTAAAGGACTCACCCTCTCTGCCCCACCCCATCACCCTCTCCCCACCTCTCTCTGCACCTCCATCCATCCATCCCTCCCTCCCTCCCTCTCTCACTTTCATTTACTCTTTGAAATTCAAATTCAGATGTTCTACAAGAATAAGGAGAGAATTCACAAATGGTAGAGACTGCATTATAACTCTCTCTCTCTGTCCCTCCCTCCCCCTCTCTCTCGCTCTCTCCCTCTCTGCTGTGAGTGGCAGGATATGATGGGGGTGTTACCTGGTGATGGAGTGCAGGTGATGTGTCCTCATTACCTGTCCTGTTCCCACGGCGACAAGCATGGGAATGCACCCTCCCCAGAGGCGACGGGGGGTATCCTGGACTTGCCCCAAAGAACTGCTGACTCTTCAGTGTCACCGACACCCCCCCATGTCCTCCGCCCCCCCCGCCCCCTCCACCGCGTGTGTGAGGCCAGGACTCCGCTGGAGGAGGGGGCCGTTATCCTGTCCTCCCCCTGCATGGAGAGCAATGACAAAACTGCCCTTAATGCCCCTACAGGATCAGAACCAGCACTAGAAACAGATTTAATGATCATGTGATCGTGATGTCAGCGAGGCACTGCAGCCTGGGTAAATGCACACACCTGAAACAGAGACATCGACCCTGACAGAGGCACAGCGCAGACATCGTGGCCTCAGGAAGACCACAGCCAATGGGAAGGGACCTCCTGCAAGGTGTGTTAGAGCTGCTTTAAAGAGCACGAGAGGCAGGCTGGTTAAAGAAGCCACACTTCTACACACACACACACTATGGCTCTACCACAGGCCTGAGAGGCAGAGGGCGAGGCGATGGGCAGCCTGGCTCTGGCTCTGATCTGCAGGAGACAGAGAGGAGTCACATGACCACAGGTCGTTAACCTGGATAGTAAAGTGATGTTTGTTATCATCCAGTAGGCAGGATTACAAACAGAGAGTTCCCATAAAGTCTGACCCGCCCCACCCATCACTGCATAGGAATTTAACCCCCCCCCCCCACACACACTCACAAGCACACACACTCGCTCTCACACACACACACATTCACATGCACACACTCTCTCTCTCACACACACACACACGCACACACTCTCTCTCACACACACTCCCATACACAAACACGCACTCACGCACACTTACACACATACTCTCTCTCTCTCACTGGCTGCTCTCTGACTTGTTTTTATAGGTTTTTGGAGTCTGACTTAAAGGCATACAGCATGAGTGTCTTTGAAGGAATCCATTAAAAAAGTAAACATAGGCTCTCACATATACACACACACTCAGTATGAAGCCAGATCACTGACCCTGCATAACCCCTGTGTGTGTGTGTGCGTGAGTGTGTGTGCGTGTGTGAGAAAGACTGTGTGTGTGTGCGCAAGAAAGAAAGAGAGAGAGAGAGAGAGAGAGAGAGAGTGCGTGCGTCCATGTGAGAGGTCAGGAGAAGCTGAAACACATGCACTGTACCTTCATGTTCAAAATGGCTCCTGTCAAACAGATGAATAAATAACAGACAGACAGACAGGGGTGGAGGGGGGGGGGGGGATCGATGGGGAGGAGGTAGTGCTGAGGAGCTGAATTAATGGTTGGAGAGAAGAGAGAACCATCGTAAAACACAATGAAAGATGGAGACTCAGGAGGGGCCAAACTTTTAATAACTCAAAATGGGTGCTGCTCATAAGAGCTTTTATTCTCCCCCATCATTACCTTGTCAATGATACTCATGGTCTCATTACTCTGCTGTGACTGAGGGGGGCGATTATGACAAGCCTGCCCTACCCCACCCCCCCCAAAAAACCTGCACTGTGTATTACATGGGCCTGTTCACCTCCTCAGTGTGTGTGTGTGTGAGAGAGAGAGAAAGAGAAGTCACAGACATCCTATGTCCCCAATGCTGCAAACACGCAGCGCTAATGCTATAAACACACAGCGCTAATGCTGTAAACACACAGCGCTAATGCTGTGAACACGCAGCGCTAATGCTGTAAACACACAGCGCTAATGCTGTAAACACACAGCGCTAATGCTGTAAACACACAGCGCTAATGCTGTAAACACACAGCGCTAATGCTGTGAACACGCAGCGCTAATGCTGTGAACACACAGCGCTAATGCTGTAAACACACAGCGCTAATGCTGTAAACACACAGCGCTAATGCAGTAAACACACAGCGCTAATGCTGTAAACACACAGCGCTAATGCAGTAAACACATTGCGCTAAAGCTGTAAACACACTGCGCTAATGCTGCTATTGCTGTAAACACACTGCGCTAAAGCTGTAAACACACTGCGCTAATGCTGTAAACACACAGCGCTAATGCTGTAAACACACTGCGCTAATGCTGCTATTGCTGTAAACACACTGCGCTAAAGCTGTAAACACACAGCGCTAATGCTGCTATTGCTATAAACACACAGCGCTAATGCTGTAAACACACAGCGCTAATGCTGCTATTGCTGTAAACACACAGCGCTAATGCTGCAAACACACTGCGCTAATGCTGCTATTGCTATAAACACACAGCGCTAATGCTGTAAACACACAGCGCTAATGCTGCAAACACACAGCGCTAATGCTGCAAACACACAGCGCTAATGCTGCTATTGCTATAAACACACAGCGCTAATGCTGTAAACACACAGCGCTAAAGCTGTAAACACACAGCGCTAAAGCTGTAAACACACTGCGCTAATGCTGCAAACACACAGCGCTAATGCTGTAAACACACTGCGCTAATGCTGTAAACACACAGCGCTAATGCTGCGAACACACAGCGCTAATGCTGTAAACACACAGCGCTAATGCAGTAAACACATTGCGCTAAAGCTGTAAACACACTGCGCTAATGCTGCAAACACACTGCACTGATGCTGCTAATGCTGTAAACACACTGCGCTAATGCTGTAAACACACTGCGCTAATGCTGCTAATGCTGTAAACACACTGCGCTAAAGCTGTAAACAGACTGCGCTAATGCTGTAAACACACTGCGCTAATGCTGCTAATGCTGTAAACACACTGCGCTAATGCTGTAAACACACTGCGCTAATGCTGCTAATGCTGTAAACACACTGCGCTAATGCTGCTAATGCTGTAAACACACAGCGCTAATGCTGTAAACACACTGCGCTAAAGCTGTAAACACACTGCGCTAAAGCTGTAAACACACTGCGCTAATGCTGCTAATGCTGTAAACACACAGCGCTAATGCTGTAAACACACTGCGCTAAAGCTGTAAACACACTGCGCTAATGCTGCTAATGCTGTAAACACACAGCGCTAATGCAGTAAACACACTGCGCTAATGCTGTAAACACACTGCGCTAATGCTGCTAATGCTGTAAACACACAGCGCTAATGCTGTAAACACACTGCGCTAATGCTGTAAACACTGCGCTAATGCTGTAAACACACAGCGCTAATGCTGTAAACACACTGCGCTAAAGCTGTAAACACACAGCGCTAAAGCTGTAAACACACAGCGCTAATGCTGTAAACATGCAGCGCTAATGCTGTAAACACACTGCGCTAAAGCTGTAAACACACAGCGCTAAAGCTGTAAACACACAGCGCTAAAGCTGTAAACACACTGCGCTAATGCTGTAAACACACTGCGCTAATGCTGTAAACATGCAGCGCTAATGCTGCTAATGCTGTAAACACACAGCGCTAAAGCTGTAAACACACAGCGCTAATGCTGTAAACACACTGCGCTAATGCTGTAAACACACTGCGCTAAAGCTGTAAACACACTGCGCTAAAGCTGTAAACACACAGCGCTAATGCTGTAAACACACTGCGCTAATGCTGTAAACACACTGCGCTAAAGCTGTAAACACACAGCGCTAATGCTGTAAACACACTGCGATAAAGCTGTAAACACACAGCGCTAATGCTGTAAACACACTGCGCTAATGCTGTAAACACACTGCGCTAAAGCTGTAAACACACTGCGCTAAAGCTGTAAACACATTGCGCTGAATGATGGAGTCTCAGAGGAAATGTGAAGACACAGGAGTATCTCCGTCTCTCCGTTTGACACACACACACACACACACACACACAGACCCTCGAGAGGAAGCTAAGCTTCCAGGTGATGGATGTTGCATGGGGGGGGGGGAACCCCCCCACAGCCCCACTCATCACCCATACTCTTCTGTTCCCTTTCTCTCTCATACCTTCTCCATCATTTCTTTTATTTCTCCTCATCCCCCTTTTCTCCCTCCCTCCCTCCCTCTCATTCGCACACTCCTATCCTCCTCCTCCTCTCACTTGCTCAAACGCAGCCCGCAGGATGCTTGGGTTCATCCGGGCACACCTGCGTGCTGTGGAAGGAGGGGACATACAGACAGACGCACGGACAGACATAAGGACAGACATACAGACAGACGCACGGACAGACATACAGACAGACGCACGGACAGACATACAGACAGACATACAGACAGACGCACGGACAGACAGATGGATTCGGGCGGGTTTGGAGTCACGCAGCACGGAAGAGTCTGGAAATGTGTGGAGCGCCCGATGGCGGGTTATTTAGTATCCGATGGCGGCTCTAGCCGATCATGTGACCCGCGATGGCGGCCTATGATGGATGCTGATGGCCGGCCATGATCACTCTTGCAATAAAAGCATAATTAATGTAACAAGCTGATCCACTGACACCTGCACTGATTAATATACACCTACTGCAATCATTAGTCAGCGCTGACACAGACTGCGCAGGCAAGCACACACACACACACAAATATACACACCATATACACACACACACACAAATATACACACCATACACACACACAAATATACACACCATATACACACACACACACAAACGTACACACACACACAAATATACACACCATACACACACACACACACACAAATATACACACCATATACACACACACACAAACGTACGCACACACACAAATATACACACCATATACACACACACACATACACACACACACACACACACACACACACATACACACACAGACACACACAGACACAAACACACACACACACACACACACACAAATATACACACCATATACACACACAAACGTACACACACTCACAAATATACACACCATACACACACACACACACACAAATATACACACCATATACACACACACACAAACGTACGCACACACACAAATATACACACCATATACACACACACACATACACACACACACACACACACACACACACATACACACACAGACACACACAGACACAAACACACACACACACACACCTATGTTGCTGTCCTGGGGTAATTTATGCTGCAGCTCTATGGGGTTTGGGGTTTAGCAGGCAGGACTGGCTGATGTGCTGGTGGCCTGTGAGTCTCTCCAGCTGGAACACACACACTGCAGCAGTGTGTAGGAGTGTGTGTGCATGTGTGCATACGCATGCGTGCCTGTGAGCATGCGTATCTGTGTATGAATGGTGTGTGTGTGTGTGTGTGTGTGAGTGAGCAGGTGCATATGTACATGTGTGTGTGTGTGTGTGTGTGTGAGCATGTGCATATGTACGTGTGTGTATGTGTGTGTGTGTGTGAGCATGTGCATATGTACGTGTGTGTGTGTGTGAGCATGTGCATATGTATGTGTGTGTGTGTGTGTGTGTGTGAGCATGTGCATATATACGTGTGTGTGTGTGTGTGTGTGTGTGTGTGTGAGCATGTGCATATATACGTGTGTGTGTGTGTACCACCCCACCACGCTGTAAGGAATCTGTTCATAAGGATGCAATCTGAACCATCTGCATAAAACCACCACTTACATAACCTAACTTGTGAAAACATCGTCTTCAATTAAGAAAAATATATATGCTCATAAAAGGGGAAGTGCAAGTCTGGCTGCGTCTTGACCCCACGGTACCCCACCACCCCTTTCACTGACCCCCGTCCCACAGACAGCAGGGTTATTTACCCCATCCCACAGACAGAGGGGTTATTTACCCCATCCCACAGACAGAGGGGTCATCTACCCCCCGTCCCACAGACAGAGGGGTCATTTACCCCCCGTCCCACAGACAGAGGGGTTATTTACCCCGTCCCACAGACAGCAGGGTTATTTACCCCGTCCCACAGACAGCAGGGTTATTTACCCCATCCCACAGACAGAGGGGTTATTTACCCCATCCCACAGACAGAGGGGTTATCTACCCCCCGTCCCACAGACAGAGGGGTCATTTACCCCCCGTCCCACAGACAGAGGGGTTATTTACCCCGTCCCACAGACAGCAGGGTTATTTACCCCGTCCCACAGACAGAGGGGTTATTTACCCCGTCCCACAGACAAAGGGGTTATTTACCCCAGCCCACAGACAGAGGGGTTATTTACCCCGTCCCACAGACAGAGGGGTCATTTACCCCATCCCACAGACAGAGGGGTTATTTACCCCATCCCACAGACAGAGGGGTTATTTACCCCATCCCACAGACAGAGGGGTTATTTACCCCATCCCACTGACAGAGGGGTTATTTACCCCATCCCACAGACAGAGGGGTTATCTACCCCGTCCCACAGACAGAGGGGTCATTTACACTGTCCCACGGCAGTCAGCCTCGCTGTGGAACGGAGCGTTTAAACGGAACGTTTACGGGGGGGAGGGGGCGGGGCCAGTGGAGGGGGCGGGGCCAGCGGAGCAGCGTAACAGAGTGAGATAAGGAACGCCGCGTAGCGCACTAACCGCCATATTCATCACAGCCCGAACGCCTGATGAGTCCTGCGCTAAGGAGCAATTAACACACTTACCCCCCCCCCCCCCCCAAGGCCCCCCCCACCCCGCGGGTCCCTTCACACCGTCTCGCGCGCGAAAAGGCCGCTCCGCTCCGCCACCAGGGAGCGGATTAATTGGCTAATCATATCATCTCGCACACTTAATCATTCCCAGCGCCCGGCGGCCAATCAGCAGAGGGCTACGCCGCGCAAATGTCAGTCCCTCCGAGACGCCGGCCCCTCCCCCTCTCTCTCCACGCGCCGACAGTGATGGATTGTGGGAAGCGATCGGAAAAATAAATAATTAAGAAGCGAATTGTTACGGCGGGAAGCAAATTATGGATCTCCCACGCCGGCGTGGTCGCCATGGATACGGGAGTCTGTCGGGTCGGCCGATCCCGGGGAAATTCGGAGGAGAGCGGGAGGAGAGAGAAGGAGAGAGGTAGGAGAGCAGGAGGAGAGAGAGCCGGAGCAGGGCAGGTGAAGAGCGAGAGAGAGGGAGGAGAGCGGGAGGAGAGAGAAGGAGAGAGGGAGGAGAGCAGGAGGAGAGAGAGCCAGAGCAGGGCAGGTGAAGAGCGAGAGAGAGAGGGAGGAGAGCAGGAGGAGAGCGAGAGGGGGAGGAGAGCAGGAGGAGAGAGAAGGAGAGAGGGAGGAGAGCAGGAGGAGAGCGAGAAAGAGAGGGAGGAGAGCAGGAGGAGAGAGAAGGAGAGAGGGAGGAGAGCAGGAGGAGCAAGAGAGAGCGAGAGAGAGAGGGAGGAGAGAGAGAGAGAGGGAGGAGAGAGAGCGGGAGGAGAGCAGGAGGACAGAGAGCGGGAGGAGAGCAGGAGGACAGAGAGGGGGAGGAGAGCAGGAGGACAGAGAGCAGGAGGAGAGCAGGAGGACAGAGAGCGGGAGCAGGGCAGGTGAAGAGTGAGAGAGAGTGGGAGGAGAGAGAGAGAGGGAGGAGAGCGGGAGGAGAGCAGGAGGACAGAGAGCGGGAGCAGGGCAGGTGAAGAGTGAGAGAGAGAGGGAGGAGAGCAGGAGGAGAGAGAGCCGGAGCAGGGCAGGTGAAGAGCGAGAGAGAGGGAGGAGAGCAGGAGGAGAGCAGGAGGACAGAGAGCGGGAGGAGAGCAGGTGAAGAGAGAGAGAGGGAGGAGAGAGAGCGGGAGGAGAGCAGGAGGACAGAGAGCGGGAGCGTTGACACAGAGGAGACACAGGGTGTGTGTGTGAAGGGGAGGCCCACCTCACTCTCACTGCGTACCTCTCCTCCCGCTGGACGCAGGTTTCATGCACAAAGCGACCGGACACCTAGCGACACGCTTCCAGGAGAAACATCACAAACCCACCTACTCTCCTCTAAATGACTACATTCTATTTTATTCTATTGTACATCACTCCATTCTACTCTATTCTACTCTCCTCGTCCGTAACTTCGTCCAGGACACTGGCAGAATGAGACAGGAAGCAGGGCAGCCCCCTAACCTCAGTGGGAACTGAGGGAGAGAACAGTGAAAGGAGAGAGTGACGGCAGACACAGGTTTGGTTTGTAAGACACTTCAGATGACCTCAGCCCCCCCCCCAAGCACTAGTGTGGGCGGAGTCTGAAGCAGAGTCCTGTCCCGTCCCGAGCTGCTGGGGGGGGGGGGGGGGGGGAGGGGGGGGGGGGGGGCTGTGGGTCAGGGCGGGACGGGGCGCGGTCCCATCTACGCAAGAGACCGCTGAAGCCGCCACGGACGTCAGCACGGGCGCGGTCGCACTTTATAGCGCCTTTCAAGTCCCGCTAACGAGCAAACCGCCAGAACAGAAGGGCTCCATAAACGGGGGAGAAATTAAACGGATGACGGAGGAAGGAGACGGGCACTCCGACGCGCCCAGTTCACAGCTTCTGTGTGCAGTGCTCTGTCCAATCAAACGCACTCTAGATCTGACCTGGCAGATCACTCTGATATAACCAGATCCTGCCTTTTTAACAAGCGCTCCCATCCAGTTAAAGCTGACATCAACACCGCATTGTTTTTCATAGTTTTCCCCCCTTTTATTCTTTCTAGAAACTTCCGAGGGATTATAACCATGAGTACTTCTCACGGTCATACACTGCAAGCAATCACTACCAGGTTTAAACAAACAGTACAACATGAACAATATGTAAACACAAATTAAGCTTTCATCACCACCACCACCACACAGACACACACGCACACACAGATGCACACACAGACTCTCACTCTCACACACACACATTCTCACACACACACATACACCCACACTCACACACACACACACACACACTCTCACACTCACACACACACTCACACTCAGACAGACACACACTCACACACACACACCCTGTGCATCACCTGGCCTCTCCAGTCCCAGGGCAGTGAGCAGTCCATCAGTGGCGCAGAGGTCTGGAATGAGCGAGAGTCACAGAGACAGGAACACACAAACACCCGCTTCAGACAGACACAAACTGAACCCAGAATGAACCGGACGCTGGTGGAGAGCTGTGTTTGTCACTACGGACACCAACTTTATTAGACAACAGAGGGACGGTCCGTACAGAACCCAGACCAGGAGGGAAGGCGGTGTGTGAATCGGAATGTCCTTAGAGAGCCCGTCAGTCCTGCGTTTCGGGGAGCCGGAGCGGTCCCGACCGAAAGCGGACCGCAGGAACGGGCGCGTCCCGCCCGTCCGTACGGACGCGGGGGGGTTCAGCAGTGTGATCGGAAAAGTCCTGAGAGAATCCGGGAACGGGGACTGGGTTCCAAACGATGCCATCCACTCGAGCTCCGTCAGGAGGGTCACATTTTACTAATTACAGTAAACGAACCGTTAAATCACGTACGCACAGACATGCAACAGGCTGCGCAGACATACAACAGGCTGCGCAGACAGAAGCAACAGGCTGCGCAGACATGCAACAGACTGCGCACACAGAAGCAACAGGCTGCGCAGACAGAAGCGCTCAGACCAGCGCGGCATGAATATGAGCAGTACACCGAGACACGGCCTCCTGGATGAAGAACTGCACAGCGCAGTGAGAGCAGGAAGCAGCACTGATCTCACGCTGATCTATCACTGATCTCACTCTGATCTACCGCTGATCCTTCACTGATCTCATGCTGATCTCACGCTGATCTGTTGCTGATCTCCCACTGATCTCATGTTGATTACCACTGATTTCACATTGATCTCACATCTCCAACAGGAAGTGAGAGAGACAGAACACTCAAACCTTATGATGAGCATTGAAACAGAGAGAGAGCAAGAGAGAGACAGTGAGCAAGCGAGAAAGAGAGATAAAGAGGGAAAGGAAGGCAGAGAATATATCACATAAAAGAAGAAGCAAAAAAAACACTTTCACAGGATGAGTTTGCCCTCCACCGTGAGTGTGCAGGGCTGAGGGGTGAGGTAGAGAGGTCAGGGGTCAGGGGTCAGGGGTCACAGCCGGAACACTGAGCACGACTCCTGCGCATTAACACTGTAAAGACTGAACACATGAAACGCCCCGAATGCAGAGTGAGGAAAGTGAAGGCGTGAAGCCACTGGCCTACTGAACAGGTATCCGGGGGAAACGGGGGTTTGAGTCTGAGTGCGCGGGCAGCCCTCCCCCTGAACCGCGCCACGCGGGAATCAACACCGCCGTCGTCATGGCTACGATCGCTAACCAGGCCGCTACGGAGCACCTAGGCCACTGACCAACACCAGCGACGGGAAGCACCGCTGGTGGGCGGAGCTGGCTGGGGGCGGAGCTTTCCAGGGGGCGGGGCTTGCCAGGGGGGCAGGGCCTGCTGGAGGGCGCCCCCTACTGGACCTCCTCCTCGCGCAGGAACTGAAAGATGGAGGAGAAGTCCTTGTTGGCGTAGCCGCGGGCGCACATGGTGCGGTAGATCTGGTGCGCCAGAGAGCCCAGCGGTATGGGCGTGCTCGTGCTGGTCGCCGTGCTCTGCGCCAAACCCAGGTCCTGCGAAGACACGCCCAAAACACGCATCAGCACACGCACAGAGACACGCATCAGCACACGCATCAGCACACGCACAGAGACACACACATCAGCACATACAGGCAGCACACGCACACACACACACAGACACAAACATCAGCACATACAGACATACAGACAGACAGGCAGACAGACAGACAGACAGACAGACACACAGACACACAGACAGGCAGGCAGGCAGGCAGACAGGCAGGCAGACAGACAGACAGGCAGACAGACAGACAGACAGACAGACAGACAGACAGACAGACAGGCAGACAGGCAGGCAGACAGGCAGACAGGCAGACAGACAGACACACAGACAGGCAGACAGGCAGACAGGCAGGACAGACAGACACACACACACACAGACAGACAGGCAGGCAGACAGACAGGCAGACAGGCAGGCAGGCAGGCAGGCAGGCAGGCAGGCAGGCAGACAGGCAGGCAGGCAGGCAGGCAGGCAGGCAGGCAGACAGGCAGACAGGCAGGCAGGCAGGCAGGCAGGGAGACAGGCAGACAGACACACAGACAGGCAGACAGACAGACAGACACACAGACAGGCAGACAGGCAGGACAGACAGGCAGACAGACACACACACACAGACAGACAGACAGGCAGGCAGACAGGCAGACAGACAGACAGGCAGGCAGGCAGACAGGCAGACAGACACACAGACAGACAGACAGACAGACAGGCAGACAGACACACAGACAGGCAGACAGACACACAGACACAGACAGACACACAGACACACAGACACAGACAGACAGACAGGCAGACAGACAGGCAGGCAGACAGACAGACAGGCAGACAGACAGGCAGGCAGGCAGTCAGGCAGACAGACAGGCAGGCAGGCAGTCAGACAGACAGGCAGGCAGTCAGACAGGCAGGCAGGCAGGCAGGCAGGCAGGCAGACAGACAGACAGACAGACAGGCAGACAGACAGGCAGGCAGACAGACACACAGACACAGACAGACACACACACACAGACAGACAGACAGACAGGCAGACAGACAGGCAGGCAGACAGGCAGACAGGCAGGCAGGCAGGCAGGCAGGCAGGCAGGCAGGCAGGCAGACAGGCAGGCAGGCAGGCAGGCAGGCAGACAGACAGGCAGACAGGCAGACAGGCAGGCAGGCAGGCAGGCAGGCAGACAGACAGGCAGACAGACAGGCAGGCAGGCAGTCAGACAGACAGGCAGGCAGACACACAGACAGACAGACAGACAGACAGGCAGGCAGACAGGCAGACAGACAGACAGGCGGACAGGCAGGCAGGCAGACAGACACACAGACAGACAGACAGACAGACAGGCAGACAGACACACAGACACATACAGACACACACAGACAGACAGACAGACAGGCAGGCAGACAGGCAGGCAGACAGGCAGACAGACAGGCAGACAGACAGGCAGGCAGTCAGGCAGACAGACAGGCAGACAGACAGACAGGCAGGCAGTCAGGCAGACAGACAGACAGACAGGCAGGCAGGCAGTCAGTCAGACAGACAGGCAGGCAGTCAGACAGACAGGCAGGCAGGCAGGCAGTCAGTCAGACAGACAGGCAGGCAGGCAGTCAGACAGACAGACAGACAGGCAGACAGGCAGACAGACAGGCAGACAGACAGGCAGGCAGGCAGGCAGGCAGACAGACAGGCAGACAGTCAGGCAGGCAGGCAGACAGGCAGGCAGGCAGGCAGGCAGACAGACAGGCAGACAGACAGGCAGGCAGACAGGCAGACAGACAGGCAGTCAGACAGACAGGCAGACAGACACACAGACAGGCAGGCAGGCAGGCAGACAGACAGACAGGCAGACAGACACACAGACAGGCAGACAGACAGGCAGGCAGACACACAGACAGGCAGACAGACAGGCAGTCAGGCAGACAGGCAGGCAGGCAGTCAGACAGACAGTCAGACAGACAGGCAGGCAGTCAGACAGACAGGCAGGCAGTCAGACAGACAGGCAGGCAGACAGACACACAGACCCTACCTTGGCCATGAGCGTGGTTCCGAAGCCGCCCAGGTAGTTGTTAGCGGACGGCACTGCCTCCATGACGCCGGGGACGGGGTTGTAGCTGTCGCTGGACCAGCAGCGCCCCGAGCTCATGTTCAGGACCTGCGTCAGCAGCTTGGGGTCCAGCCCTAACCTGGGGGTCAAAGGTCACACAGCCAGCATGTCAGCACTGACCCGGGAGCGACCCCTGACACCACCTCCAACGGCCCTCCCGCACGCTATTACTAATATGCTATCGCTAATACGCTATCGATGTGTAGCGACATCACCCTTCATCATCCTGCTCACAGTGACATGACCAGCTACACTCATCCAACACACTCACACACTCATCCAACACACTTACACACTTACCCAGCACACACACACACACTCAGCCAACACACTCACACACTCCCCCAGCACACTCACACATTAACCCAGCACACTCACACACTCACCCAGCACACTCAAACACTCATCCAACACACTCTCACACACAGCCAACACACTCACACTCACCCAGCACACTTACACATTTACCCAACACACTTACACTCAGCCAACATACTTGCACTCACACACTCACCCAACACACTCACAGACTTACGCAACACACGTACACACTCACCCAACACACTCACACACTGCCAGACTTCAGTATAGTACTGAAAGTATTCCTGCATAAGAGTATAGTACACTCACGAGTTAGGGTGTAGTATGGAGTACTCCTGTGTTAGGGTATAGTACTGAGAGTACTCCTGTGTTAGGGTATAGTACAAAGTACTCGATGACAGACTAGTGTATAAGAGCATATTATTGAGCGTACTGCACAACGTCCAATAAAATCTTCCAGAATCACTTTTATGTGCGTAGCGCTTTTTACAGAAAACCCATAAAGACGTTTTACACAGCCGCAGAAGGGCCAGAAAGGGCAGGAGCAGCGCTGAATTTAAATGTCTCCGTTTGGGACGTCCCAGAGCCGTGAGAACGCAGCGTGGGGAACAGACCCGTCCCGCGCCTGGGTTCCAGCCTGTGGGCCGCTCGGCGCTTTTTAAGGACAGAGTGAAAGCCCCCACAGCAGGCCCGGTTCTGCAGGCTGGCCCGGGCCACGCTGCTGTAAAGTACATTCAGCACTCAGCAGATCTATTACAGCATGATTAGAGCTTAACACTGCCCACCTGGCCCTGCTGCGGAGAGCGGGGGGGAGGGGAGGGGAGGAGGGCTGCTTTATGAGCCGCCTGCGCAGTCATTACACCCTCACACACTCTCTCTCTGTTTCTCTCAATCTAACTCTCTTTCTCCCTTTCTCTCTCTCTCTGTCTCTCACACACTCTCTCTGTTTCTCTCAATCTAACTCTCTTTCTCCCTCTCACTCTCTCTCCCTCTCTCTCTGTCTCTGTTTCTCTCAATCTAACTCTCTTTCTCTCTCTCTCTCTCGCTCTCTCTCACACTCATTTTCTCTCTCCTTTTCTATCTAGCTCCCTTTATCTCTCTCTCTTTCACAATCTTACTTTCTTTCTCCCCTTCTCTCTCTCTCTTTCTCCCTCACCCCCTTTCTCTTTCTCACGCTCTCAAAAAGAGACATTCTTCTATAAATTGTTTTGGAAATTCATAAAAATAAATAAATAAGTAAATAAATAAAATATCTCAATAATGACCGCTTTAAGGCATATGTCTGAATCCAAACCACAGCGTGCGCGATCCAGCCCGCCCCCCGGCCCCCGCCCCCCGCGCCCCCCCCCCCCCGGCGGGACGGCCGGTGACATATGTTGTACACGCTGGCCGCGCGGTGGCCTGGAACGGGTTCGAACGGAGCGGTAATAAAGCTCGCCCGAGCAGAGAGCCTTTGTTACGCCACGCTGTGGGGGGGGGGACCCCAGCCACGAGCCCGGCTGCAGCCATAAATCACCCCCAAATCTGCCCCCGCCACCCCCACCCCCTCCCTGCAGCCTCACAGCTCTATGGGGGGGGGGACAGCCCCCCCCACCTCCCTGCAGCCTCACAGCTCTATGGGGGGGGGGGGGGGGGGGCAGATTTCACGCTTTAACCGGAGCTGAGCCGAATAACAGCCGTGCCGATAGAGAGCTCACCGGCCAGCCGAGGGCCTGACCCCCTACAGCACAGTCACAGCACAGTCACTGCACTAATCCCCTACAGCACAGTCACTGCACTGATCCCCTACAGCACAGTCACTGCACTGATCCCCTATAGCACAGTCACTGCACTGACCCCCTACAGCACAGTCACTGCACTGATCCCCTACAGCACAGTCACTGCACTGATCCCCTACAGCACAGTCACTGCACTGATCCCCTACAGCACAGTCACTGCACTGACCCCCTACAGCACAGTCACTGCACTGATCCCCTACAGCACAGTCACTGCACTGATCCCCTACAGCACAGTCACTGCACTGTCACTGCACTGATCCCCTACACACAGTCACTGCACTAATCCCCTACACACAGCCACTGCACTAATCCCCTACACACAGCCACAGCACAGTCACTGCACTAATCCCCTACACACAGCCACAGCACAGTCACTGCACTGACCCCCTACAGCACAGTCACAGCACAGTCACTGCACTGACCCCCTACACACAGCCACAGCACAGTCACTGCACTGACCCCCTACAGCACAGTCACTGCACTGACCCCCTACACACAGTCACAGCACAGTCACTGCACTGACCCCCTACACACAGCCACAGCACAGTCACTGCACTGACCCCCTACAGCACAGTCACAGCACAGTCACTGCACTGACCCCCTACAGCACAGTCACTGCACTGATCCCCTACACACAGCCACAGCACAGTCACTGCACTGATCCCCTACACACAGTCACTGCACTGATCCCCTACAGCACAGTCACAGCACAGTCACTGCACTGATCCCCTACACACAGCCACAGCACAGTCATTGCACTGATCCCCTACAGCACAGTCACTGCACAGTCACTGCACTGATCCCCTACAGCACAGTCACTGCACTGATCCCCTACACACAGTCACTGCACTAATCCCCTACAGCACAGTCACTGCACTGATCCCCTACAGCAAAGTCAGGTTATGGATATGTAGATGAGGTTATGGATATGAGGTCTGTAGATGAGGTTGTGAGGACAGTAGATGAGGTTATGGATATGAGGTCAGTAGATGAGGTTGTGAGGTCAGTAGATGAGGTTATGGATATGAGGCCAGTAGATGAGGTTATGGATATGAGGCCAGTAGATGAGGTTGTGAGGCCAGTAGATGAGGTTATGGATATGAGGCCAGTAGATGAGGTTGTGAGGCCAGTAGATGAGGTTGTGAGGCCAGTAGATGAGGTTACGGATATGAGGCCAGTAGATGAGGTTATGGATATGAGGTCAGTAGATGAGGTTGTGAGGACAGTAGATGAGGTCATGGATATGAGGAGAGTAGATGAGGTTATGGATATGAGGACAGTAGATGAGGTTGTGAGGACAGTAGATGAGGTTATGGATATGAGGTCAGTAGATGAGGTTGTGAGGACAGTAGATGAGGTTATGGATATGAGGCCAGTAGATGAGGTTATGGATATGAGGTCAGTAGAAGAGGTTGTGAGGACAGTAGATGAGGTTATGGATATGAGGCCAGTAGAGGTTATGGATACGAGGGTTGAGGTTATGCATATGCGGACGGTAGGTAATGTTATGGATATGACAGTGTGAGTGAATGGCTGTCGTGCTGGTTGAGGGATTGGAAAGGTGGGAGAGCTCACAGGTGGGGTATGCAGGTGCTCCCCCCCCCGAGACTGGGAATAAAGGGTTGTTGCTGGGAGACGGGGGGGGGTTGTAAATCTGAGGCGGCTCTGCGGCGGTGCTGCCATGTTTCACCGGGCCGGCTGCAGGGATTTATGTTTGCCGAGGCCAATTTTCTCAGCAGAGCTGGAGGCCTGATAAATCAGCCAGCTGAAGCCCCCCCTCACCCCCCCTCACTACCACTACCCCCCCACACCCCCACACCACAGAGCCCAGCCCCCCTCCCAACACCCAGCGCGTGTACGCAACTCACATACACAAATACAGACACACATACACTCACATACACAGATACACACACAAACATACATACACGCACACACACACACAAACACTCACACTCGCGCAGACACAGAAACAAAGCCATGTGTGGTCACGGGTTCGAATCCTGGATAAAGCACACTGCCAAAGTGATGCACGACATCGTTACTACCCTGAAACACAGACTTTATAATATATATATGTGGGTAACATACAGTATAAACATATCAGAGAGAGAGAAAATGCACACACACACACAAATGGACTCACACAAACACACGTGTGCGTACCTGATACCCAGGTTCATGGTCTCAGCAGTTCCGATCATCCCGATAGCCAGCAGCATGTTATTGCAGATTTTCACCGCCTGATAACACAAACAGGAAGAGCAACACACACAGATAAACATAAACAGCGAAATGAGCGACAGAGTTCACACACATACAACACTGCATCACCAGATTTTACGCTACAAAAAGGACTTGTGTTATAGGAGAAATGTGCACAACAGTAGTGTATGCAGCTGTACAATGGGCAACAGTAGCATGTGTTAGCAGTAGTGTGCACTAGCGGTGACACAGCATATAGCATATGTTAGCGGTAGCTTGTGTTAGCAGTCACATTTGTAGCAGTAGCGTGCAGAAGTGGCAGCATACGTGAGTGGAAATGTGCCAAATTGTAGCATGCTGGTGACAGTGAGGGTTAGCGATAACAGGGTGTTAGCAGTAGTGTGTATAGCAGTAGCTGGGTGTTAGCAGTAGTGTGTATAGCGGTAGCTGGGTGTTAGCAGTAGTGTGTATACCTGTAGCCAGGCGTTAGCAGTAGCAAGGTGTCAGCAGTAGTGTATGTAGCGGTAGCTGGGTGTTTGCAGCAGTGTGTATAGCAACAGTTGGGTGTTAGCAGTAGTGTGTATAGCGGTAGCCAGGCATTAGCAGTAGCAAGGTGTCAGCAGTAGTGTATGTAGCAGTAGCTGGGTGTTAGCAGTAGTGTGTATAGCGGTAGCTGGGTGTTAGCAGTAGTGTGTATAGCTGTAGCCAGGCTTTAGCAGTAGCAAGGTGTCAGCAGTACTGTATGTAGCAGTAGCTGGGTGTAAGCTGTAGTGTGTATAGCGGTAGCTGGGTGTTAGCAGTAGTGTGTATAGCTGTAGCCAGGCGTTAGCAGTAGCATGTGTAGTGGTAGCTGGCCGTTAGCAGTAGTGTATGTTAGCAGTAGCGGGTGTTATGGTAGCCGAGCGTTAACAGTAGCATGTGTAACAGTAGCCGGATGTTAGCAGCAGCGTGTGTAGCGGTAGCTGGGCGTTAGCAGTAACGTGTGTAGCGGTAGCATATATAGCAGTAGCTGGGTGTTAGCGGTAGTGTGTGTAGCGGTAGCTGGGCGTTAGCAGTAGCGTGTGTAGCGGTAGCATATATAGCAGTAGCTGTGTGTGTGTAGCGGTAGGATATATAGCAGTAACTGTGTGTGTGTAGCGGAAGTGTGTGTAGCGGTAGCTGGGCGTTAGCAGTAGCACGTGTAGCGGTAGCTGGGCGTTTGCAGTAGCATGTGCAGGAGTAGCGTGTGTAGCGATAGCCAAGCGTTAGCAGTGCCCATACCTGGCCCGCCCCCACTTGGCCGCAGTACAGGACGTTGGCTCCCATGCAGCCCAGCAGCTCCTTGGCTGCGGTGAACTCCTCCTCCGGCCCCCCCACCATGAAGGTGAGCCTCGCCAAACTGGCAGCACCAACACCTGCCAGCAGGGGGCGACAGAGATATCACACACAACAGTACAAACTCAAATGCCACAGGAAAAAACACAACACAGACATCACCCAGCGCCATCCAATAACAAGCCTAACATTACACGGTATAAGACTGTGAACGTGAATGTGTGTCGGTAGACCAGGAGGCCCATTCTTATCCAAAAAGGACCAACGTGGGTGCAGGTTTTTGATTGTAGTCAAAAGAAGTCAGCTTTAAGAAATCTGATTCTGCTCATCAGGGTGATAACTGAGCT